>NW_028274821.1:53979499-54282529 GCF_037043125.1 Eumetopias jubatus
GAGGGTTACTGAAACAATGTTAATTAGAAGGCCTGTGGAATTGGTTCGTTTTGGTCAAGTGTCATCAATGAGCCAAGGAAGAAAATATGCAACTCATAGCATCCAATTCCCAACTCAGGTTATGGTGAGAGAGCCAGAAATCCTCTGGGACTATTGAAAGAGATCCTCATCTACCACAGGCAAAAAAACATAAGAAATAGAGGTTGATGGCAGACATTAATTCCCAGGATCTTTGGGTCTATCATCATTCTCTTTGGTGTTCTTCTTTCTTTTTTTAAAGATTTTATTTATTTGACAGGGACACAGAGAAAGAGGGAACACAAGCAGGGGGAGTGGGAGAGAGAGAAGCAGGCTTCCCGCCGAGCAGGGAGCCCGATGCGGGGCTCGATCCCAGAACCCTGGGACCATGACCTGAGCCGAAGGCAGATGCTTAACGACCGAGCCGCCCAGGCGCCCGTCTCTTTGGTGTTCTTATATTTATTTCCTTTTCACTTCTGTTACAGAAATGAAATTATTTTTAAGACATGGAAAGTCAGGTACTTTGTAGTACCACATACAAAGCCACTTACTTTGACTATGTATTTCTTGTGATGGCTAAATATATTTCTTTAGAAGCCTTCATATCTGATGTAATCTGGACTAATAGATGACTGGTTAATCAAAAAGTCTGTTGAAACAGGAAATTAGTGAAATAAGAGACTATCCTTTCTTCTAGTTTAACTTATATACATGTGAATATTCCTGCCAATATCAATATATTTGGAGGGCTAGGGCCTATGTTCAGAGGAGGATTCCATCCAAATTTTATCAGTTTACATAACTTTTAACTTAATAAAGTAAGATGCCACTACCTGAAGTGGCTTATTTTCCTCATGCACGTTCAGCATATTAAGGGTCGGTACTGTCAGTTTTACTGGTCAATGGCTTAAGTAGAGGTCAATGGAAAGATCTTTTATTGTTTCACAGATAACTTTCATGGGCTTCTGAAAAGGAGTGTCTGGTAAAGTTATGGTATAATAATCTAGAAAATGTGTTAGAGTGACAGTTTCTAAATACACCAAAATGTGGAAATGCTATAAAACATTTTTATCGACAAATGAACATAATGATATAGAAGAATGATAAAAAAATTAAGATTCCTTATGGATTGTCCTCTTTTCTTTCCTCTTTCCACAGTTTTTATTTAAGTTTTTGCCATTTCTTACTGGGATATTTTGCATTTGATATGAGTCTTTGTCATATTCTAGTTTTGAGAACATGTCAGCAAATTGCCAATCTGTTCCTAAAATGGATATTATAATAGTTCTTAAATATTAGAAATGTTATAAGGACTGTTAAGTGAGATTATATGTGTAAGTGGTAAGTATGGGGATAAGATTATTGAAAACACTCGGTAAAAATTATTTTTATAATATTAATGAAAATAATACTTGCAAAGTTTACTCATCTAAATAGTGCTTTGATCCTAGATTATTTTTCTTTTTTTTTTAAAGATTTTATTTATTTATTTGAGAGAGAGAGAATGAGAGACAGAGAGCATGAGAGGGAAGAGGGTCAGAGGGAGAAGCAGACTCCCTGCTGAGCAGGGCTAGATTATTTTTCTGAAGTTTTTATTTTTTTTCTTGTAATCACTTGTGGAGGCAATAAGGAGGCTACATTTTTTAGGATATGTTTTCTTCTATTTCAGTAGATTTTCAGAAAAGTAGATAAATTATGTTTTTTTGTCTACCATTTAAGAATATTAAGAAATAAATATTTCTAAAAAAAGAGCAAATTTAGAAAGAAAAAGAAGACTCCATGATACATTGTTAATCCTGTTAGGTGTTAAGTAGGAAAAAAAGAGTGTATATTAATAAATAGTATAAACTGATTTTTGTAAAAGCAAACAACACAACATCAGCCCACCCACCCAATCTCTATCCAGAATAAACACAAGATTTATATGTGGATGGATTTATAGCAAGTTTTTATAACTGTTTACCTACAGAGTTTAGACATGGAAGGGGTTGGAAGAGACACTATTAATTAGTAATTAATTATTGATATAATAATATTAATATATTATATATTTTTGAATTGGTCCACTGGTCACAAGGACATATTACTTTGATAATTTTAAATATATTTAGATTTTTCAACATATGAAAAGATCAAGTCATTTGGATCATTCACATGTAAAAGAGTGAGCAAATCATGCTATTTTAAAAACATTTATATTAAGAAAGTTAAGAAAACTTTTTAAAAAATTAACAGGATAGGCCTTATTCCCTGATATTCTTTCCCATGACCCTTTCTTTGTCTCAGCAGTTAAAACAGATGCCATTTAGAAATTTAAACAGTTTCACATCATGAATGTTAATTTAAATACATTCCAGTAATCATTTCAGGAAATTATGTTGGCTGCTAGCAAATATCAGTTTTCTTCTGGATATAAACATTTGACAGAATAAAAAAAAATATTAGCTTTGCTCAGTGTTTGCTTCAGAACTTCTTGGACTAGTGGGACCTACTAAAAGTGAGTGAAATCGGCAAAGGGCAAGTCTCTTACCAGTCAGTTGCTAACTTCTGTGATTGCTATAAAGTAATGAGCCAGATCCTTTGGGGAGCAGATTTCTTCCAAGAAATGAGTCACCGTATATTCCATTAATATTTTCAGGTCCCTACAAAGATGGGGGTCTCTTACCAAATATAATTTTATGAAAAAAGTTGATAAAATTGATTTAAAATGACATCTCAAAATAAAAAGACAATGGAAGTGTTTATTTTCATACTGTTTTAATACTCTAACTTAAAGAATAATATAAAAATTCAAAGGACTTTAATCGTGTATTTCATGACATCCTCAGTCTCCAAATACAAAATAGAATCTATTTTGATACTTCAATTTGATTTCTAAAAAAAGTTTTCAGAGAAAAAACTCATACCACATCTCTGATTGAATTAATTTGTTGTTGTCCATCAGTCTGAAGTAGTCAAACTGGTGTGTACCCATAAGTATGATCAGATTGCTCCAGAATTTGTTTGTGAGGGAGCAGGCCTCACAGAAATAATTTGCTCTATTTCCTTTCCCAGTTTTTTTTTTTTTTTTCCAACTCTTACACTTACACTTCCAACTCTTATACTTACTCAATTGCTGAACAGGAATGCCAGACCATGACCCCACAAGCCAGGTCAAGGCCAGTTCCAACATGGGAGCACAAGATCTATGCAGGGCAACTGACAAGGTATCTACCACACATTAGCTGTTTACTTAATCCCCCAAAACAGTCTCTGCTCTAATCCTAGACTTGGGAGTGAAACCTGTCTCTACTGCCAAGGGCTGGAGGTCTGGTTGGGGGAGTGGTTTCAACACCTTACATTTTCTTATGTGTGGTAGATACCTTGTCAGTTGCCCTGCATAGATCTTATGCTCCCATGTTGGAACTGGCCTTGGCCTGGCTTGTGGGGTTGTGGTCTGGCATTCCGGTTCAGAAACTGAGTCCTACTAAGCTACACTCAATTTTACCTTGACAGTCTGCCCGACACTTATGTTTCTCAAGGAACGAGGGCATTTTTATGTGTTTACCTTCATTCCAAACACGTCAAATTCTCTCCCCTCCGTTGCCCGTCTGTGTGCAGTGGTGCCTTTCAGACGGGTTCTTTCTGCTTCCATGTCTCCTTTGTATTGCTTGGTTCTTGATAATTCGTTTATGGAGCTCACTTACTGCTAAGAACTTCTTTTCACACCCTCCTGCTGGGTTACCCTTGTCAGTGGCTTTTGGACACCATCACTTCTCAACATCAGAGACCCTCTCACTATTTCCATAGCTTTTGTCCTTTAGAAGGTTTTATTTTCTTTTAATTTTAATTTCTACATTTTATTTTATGATTTCTGTTAACTATACAGAATCAATCCAGGGAAAATACTAAGAATGACAGTTAGAGCTTGTCCTCCTTTATGACTAAAATGTAAACAGTGTTCAGACAATGGGCTTATGGGTGTTTACACTTTTAAAACAGTCTTTAATATCATTTTATTATTAGATGTGCTTCATAATTCTTTACTCACTCATCTCCATGGCACTAACACGACTACCTTAGATAGACCTTTATCTATTTTGTGTTTCTGTTTTAAAGTTCAAAGTTTATCTTACTTCATTGAATGATGACTGAATTCGGAATTCTTGTTATAAAGATACTTGAGTTTCTTAGTGAATTTCAAAGTAGAGAAGACTGATAATGAAACTAACTGAATAAATCCATCCATTTATTTATATATTCATTCATGATATGTAATAAGTAATCAGTTAAGTCCTGAGGATATATATTTGGAGAATACCTTTACTCTTGATATTCTCACAGTATAAAGGGGAAAGGACAATTTGTAAACAAATAATTAGCATACAGTGTGCTTGGTACTAAGGGAGAAAGTTATGACATTGCTAATGGAGGGACACTGCCCAATCAGAAGCACTCTATCAATGATAGAGGTTGGAAATAGAATATCATTTGTTTTCTCAGATATTGAGTCTTTCCAATCTTCAGGGTTTCTAGGATGTTTCCTTCATTGTATATCTCTTTTGTTCTATAGCAAGTTCTCTTCCAGAATCTTGGCTCAACCACTGGTCAATAAGCACATGTTTACACAAAAAGCTGAGAGAAGTCATTGTTCATTCAAAGTATATTTAATGTCATGTCTTATGAATTGCTTCCAGGACATATGTATCTCTTCTTTTCTTTCCTTTGTGTTTATTCTTCTCCTTCATCAGATGCTTGGGCACCCTGGTCTCTCTTTCATAGGTGCTGAATATACAAGTGTAGTAGTAATAGCACTGGTTTTAGAATCCTGACCATTTGCTAGTTGTATAACCTTGGGTGAATTACTAATTATTCTCAGCATCTTTTCATTCATGTGTAAAATGAGTTAATGTCAAATTTTCAGCATTAATATGCAATCAAATAAGGATTCAGAGTACTGTTTTATCTTGAAAATAGTAGAAACTAAGGAAGTTATCTTGATCTCCTTTCTCTCCTATTCAAATGACTTACCAAAACAACTTTGAAATGTATATTGGGAAAAGATGATGCAATATTCAGTGCACACATTGGCTTGAAATTCAGTTGCACTACTTTAAGAATAATGATAACTGTAATCATATAGTAAAAATAAAACTGCCTGGAAAGGTCAGAAAACACTTCTAATAGTTTTCAACATAGAAGTTTTCAACATAGAAATGCATAGAAGTTAAAACAACAAAAACATGCAATAATAATCAAAGTCTGATTAAGCTTCACAAATCAACAATATGTACCTTTCTCCTTCTTTCTGGAAATTTCAAGTGCATAATACAGTTTGAACATTCACTGTGGACTGGTGACATGCTACATGCTATTCCTAAATGAGTTAGGTTAAGTCGTCCTATTATCATACAAGTTAAATTTGGTATTTATGCAGGCACATAGAGCAGAAGGTCTGAGGAAGTCTAAACAGACAGCAGTACAAACATTTGCCTTTGGAGAAATCCAGGGATGATTCAAAGAATTGCTGTAAGAAATGAACCTTGGGGGCGCCTGGGTGGCTCAGATGGTTAAGTGTCTGCCTTTAGCTCAGGTCATGATCCCAGGGTCTTGGGATCGAGGCCCACATCGGGCTCCTGGCCTGCCGGGGAGCTTGCCTCTCCCCCTGCTCATGTGTGCTCTCTCTTTCTCTCTGTATCTCAAATGAATAAATAAAATCTTAAAAAAAAAAGAAAAGAAATTAACCTTGGGAATTAATTTTAAAATGGAGGAGGTAATTGTTCAGAGAAGCAGGAGAGGAATTAAAATGCAAACGGGGTGCCTGAGTGACTTAGTTTGTTAAGTGGCTGACTCTTGATTTCAGCTCAGGTCATCATGATCTCAGGGTCATGAGATTGAGTCCTGTGCCAGGCTCTGTGCTCAGCGGGGAGTCTGCTTGAGATTCTCTCTCTCTGTTCCTCCCTCCCTCGTGCATGCACTCTCTCTCTCTCAAACAAAAAAAATAAAATACAAACAAAACCAAAGACCAGAAAACATAGCCAAGAATCAAAAAATACCAATAAATAAATAAATAAATAAATAAAATTTAAAAAAGTGAGGAAGAGGGAAGGAAGCAATGAAGAGATGAGAAAAAAGACATATTAATGGGCCAAATGGTGAATCAATTCTGTTTGCTTCAGCTGATAAGTGGAAAAAATTTGCCTTGAATCTTTGAAATAATCTCAGCACATACAACCTTCTAATCCTGATGGAGTTTTACAATAGCAAAGAAAAGGCAAATATGAGATATCAGAGTTTTCTTTCTATAGAAACTATGAAAAACAGTTGGAATTTGGACAGATCAAAGGATCCCAGTCAGCTCAAGAGTTTGACAAATATTTGTCATGTGCCTACCCTTTATATCATCTTCATCATCAATATTAAAATCGTCATCATTTCAGGTGATGGAATGTAATGTGATTAAGAACTGATCCTTGTCTTCAAGGGGATCACCATTCTTGTGAGGCAGATACTCAGGTAAAGACACATTGAAAATCACATTATATGTTCTTACTAGAAATAGGAACAGTATGACATAGGAAACAGAGGAAAAGATTTATTCCAATTTGAGGACTTTGGGAAACTTTCCTGGGGATATAAAAAAAGTAAATTTTGTTTTGACAGGATTTATGGAGTTAACCAAGTGTAGAAAGTTGGTAACTTTCTAGGGAGTGGTGGCAGCATGAGCAAAGTAAAAAATGCGTGAACCAGCATGGTATGTATAAGGAAATTAAAGAAGTTGGTTATTGTGAGATCCAGGATTCAGAGACAGGAATTAAAGTTGGTAGATGTTAGGATATAAAAGACTTCATATGGGAAGATAAGGAAATTTGATGGGAAGGAGATTCTGTAGATCGAGTGTCCAAAAAAAAAAAAAAAAAAGAAAAGAAAAAACAAGTTCTACAGATAGTCTCTTTTTTGAGGTCCACATTAAATAAATAATAACAATTTGAGACTTTGTATTAGAGTCAGATTCCAGTTCTTTGATGGAAGCACCCATTCTTCTTTCCTCATGGCAGTCATCTCCTGAGATGAGAAGGCTTCTACTCAGGGCGTGTGTTCTCTGTTGTGCCACTGTGGCCTCTCCTCACACAAAGTTTACATATTCACTCGCTAGTTTTATTCTTATCCTGCCCAACTAGACATTTGACTTTGCTAGCTCTCCTCTTGATGTTGGTTATCTACATGAGAGAAAACTATTAACGTATTTTAAGTTCTGCATGATATGTTTAACTGGGGGATTTGTGGAAAGGCCAGAAGGAGAGCAAGAAACGGGCAGAACATTTAGAAGGTTGTAATCATTAATGTGAAACTTAACTAGAACTTGCTTACATTTAGCACAGTGCAGCCATTTGCTGGGTGTGAGGGAAAGAGAGGGGGCTATGATGACAATTAGTTTTACGGACTGGATGACTAGATTGATGATAAGACCCATAAGTAAGATTAAAAAACACAACAGATTTGAAGGAGATAGAGATGTTCAATTTTGGATAAGCTGAATTTGAAGTTCCTGGGGGTCAGATGAGCAGTGACTTGTACTTATAAGACAGAAGCTCAGTGGAAGGGCCAATACTAAGAATATAATTCTAGGAGTTATTATTATAGGAGTGGTATTTGAAACCATGAAAATAGATAAAATCTTGAAAGTGACAGTAGAGCAAGAGAAAATACTGGAAAGTGGAAAATGGGAAACAGAAAGAGAGAGGTAGATTAATACATGAAAAAATGAAGGAGTCAGAGAATTATAGATAAAATCAGAAAAAAGTATCAGAAGTTTGGATGGTAAGGAGTATCTTTAGCTCAGAGCATTCAAGGGGATAGGAAATTTTAGGCAATTAGTGGTTAGTAGTTCCAAAGTCATCAGATAAGAGCTGAAATGCAATCATAGAAATTATGGTGATCTTTGCTTGAGTAATTTCAATGTAGTGAAAGAGACAGGAGCCAGAAGCCAGAATCCAGGAGGGTGAGAAGTAAATGCAAGATGTCTAGAGTCAGTGAGAATAAACTACTTTCAAGAAGCTTGACTGACAAGAGAAAGTAAAAAAAAAAAAAAAGAGTGATATTAAGAGTTGGATGCAAGATCTAGAAGGGGTTTACATTATGTGGAAGAGACTGGGACATGCTAATTACATACTTACAGAAATCTTTTGCATGGATTTCAAAAACTAGAAACCCAGAATAATTCTAAATACAATAAAGGGTAACACCTTATCATTGAGGTTTTTGCTATATATAATTTTATTTTTTAATTATTTTTAAAATTATGTATTATGTATTATTATTATTATTGCTATCTACCATTTTTAAAAAATTATTTTTACCATTTTAAGAAGTCCAAGAGCATGACTGGGTAGCTCAGTTAGTTAGGTGTCCAACTCTTGATTTCAGCTTAGGTCATGATCTCAGCGTTGTGAGATGGAGCCAGGCATTGGGCTCTGCACTGGGTGTGGTGCCTCCTTAAGATTGTCTTAGAGGGGAGGGGGTTGGGGAGATGGGGAGGTGGGTTAGCCTGGTGATGGGTATTAAAGACGGCACGTACTGAATGGAGCACTGGGTGTTATACGCAAACGATGAATCATGGAACACTACATCGAAAACTAGTGATGTAATGTATGGTGATTAACATAACATAATAAAAAAAAAAGATTGTTTCTCTTCCTCTCCTTCTGATCCTCCCCGCCCCCCTGACATGTGTGCTCTCTCTCTCTCTCTCATTCTCTCTCTCTCAAATAAATAAATAAATAATCCAAGAAATTTTGTTTGATAATTCATACCTGCAGGAACATACCACATACATTGTTTCTGCTGTAATAGCTTTAGTGATGGACAGAGAGGCCCTTGTCTTTAAAGGCAACACATTCTATTTTATGCAGCTCTAACTTTCTTCTTATTCTTCTTACATTAATTCAAAATCTGCTTCTCATATTTCCACTTCTGGCTCTAGTTCTGCTCCTAGAAGCCAGATAGAGTATAGAGTAAGACTAATCTATCTTTCATAAAAAGTCCTTTAGATATTTGAAAAATAACTTGCACACTTCCTCTTTTATTCAGCTCCTTTCTAAGCTACATGGATATTTCTACACTTAGCTCCTATTTGAGATATTTTCAGATCTCTCACTAGCTTTATTTCTTCTTCTTCCTCTTAATTTGCTCTGGCTTATCAATACATCTAAATAATGTTGAATTGTACATAACACTCCAAGTTTGGTTTGTGCATAGCATAAAGTTGGTCTGTCTGTTTCACTGTAGGGAGATTATTTCTTCATTTAAACTTTTAAGATTTGCTAGCTATTGCAAGCAACCATCTCACACCTTAGCTCATTAGGAGATTTGCAGCCACAGCTAATTTTCACATTAATTCATGCCAAGTACTTTTTCTTCCTCCATAGACTTATGTTATGTTAGTTATTTTTGAGCTTAAAAGTATAAGTGTGCATTTTCTTATCTTCACATTAGCCCGGGATTTTAGTTTCTCATTGTCATATTGAATCTTGATTTTGTCACTGTATTATTTGCTCTGTACCTACTTTGTTGTCTCCTGAAAATATGGTTAAGTATCCTTTTATGTTCTCATCTAATGCATGGAATAAAAATGACAGATAGATGAGGACAAGGCCACGACTTCATGGTGTTCCACTGGAGAGTTATCCCAAGGTTGAAGTCAATGTCTTACTTAACCCTATGTATGTTAACTAAGGCATTTGTGAATTCACCTAACAATATTGCCCAAATCATATTTCAAAAACAACCTATTACCTTAAGTGAACACTTTATTCAAGTGTCCAACTGTTTTATCAAACTAGTGAAAAATCATCAAAGGAGGAAATAACGATTGTATAAGCAGACTTATTTTGGGTAAATATTCATGGGTTTCTTAGGATTCATGATTCTTTGCAAGTAATAATAACTTATATTTATATGATGCTTGGCTTTTCTAAAGTGATTTGTCATGTAATTTTCCAGAGTGGACGCATTGTACAAAGTTCACACAGGCTTTGGAATCTAGCAAATGAATTAAAATATCTGGTTTTGATATGTATTAGCTCCATGTCCAAGAAATATCTACATTTTTACTATATAAGAGGGGAATAATAAATGGTTCATAAGAGTGTTATTAAGATTTAATGAGAATTTATATAAAGCATCCAGTCCAGGGCCTAGCCCACAGTGTGTGTATGACACTTTAAATTTCTTAAATTTTTTTATGTCAGTATAATTGACACACAATTTACATTAGTTTTAGGTGTACAACATAGTGATTCGACTTCTCTATATGTTATGCTGTGGTGTAGCTACCATCTGTCACCATACGAGGCTATTATAATATCTTTGGCTATATTCCCTATGCTATGTCTTTTATTCTCATTATTTAATCATTCCGTAACTGAAGCCTGTATCTCCCACTCTCCTTCACCCATTTTGTTCATCCACCCACCCTTTTCCTTCTGGCAACCACAGTTTGTTCTCTGTTTTTACAGATCTGATTCTAATTTTTGTTTATTTGTTTATTCACTTGTTTACTTAAGATTCCACATATGAGTGAGATCATACGGTATCTGTCTTTCTCAGTCTGACTTAGTTCACTTAACATAATACCCTCTAGGTCCATCCATGTTGTCACAAATGGCACAATCTCACCCTTTTTATGACTGCATGATATTCCATCATATATTTTATACACATGCACATACACACATCTTCCTTATACTTTTATCTATCAGTGGACATTTCAGTTGCCTCTACTTCTTGATTATTGTAAATAATGCTTCAATAAACATAGAGGTGCACATATCTTTTCAAAGTAACATTTTCATCTTCTCTGGGTAAATACCCAGCAGTGAAATTATTGGATCATATTGCATATTAGACCTGAGGGACAGAACAGATATATACAGAACATTCAACCCAAAAACAACAGAATACACATCCTTTCCAAGAGCACGTGTAACATTCTCCATAATAGACCACATGTTAAACCACAAAACAAGCCTCAATAAATTTAAGAAGATTGAAGCTATACCATGCATCTTTTCTAAACATTGTGGTATGAAACTAAAAAATCAATCATAAGAAAAAAACTGGAAAAAACACAAGTATGTGGTGGCTAAACAACATGATACTAATCAAACAATAGGTCAGTGAAAAAATCAAAGAAGAAATTAAAAAAAATACATGGAGACAAATGAAAATGAAAATACAATGGTCCAAAATCTTTGGGATGCAGTGAAAGCAGTTCTAAGAGGGAAATATATAGCAATACAGGCCTGCCTCAAGAAACAAGAAAAAGCTCAATTGAACAACCTAACCTCACACCTAAAGGAACTAGAAAAAGAATAAACAAGGCCCAAAGTGAGTAGAAAGGACACATTAAATTTTTTACTTCCAACACCAAGAAACTCAGAATAACTGCACTGAGTGTTCAGACTGAGTTTATGTACATTTTAAAGATGAGTAAGAAAACTTTAGAGAGTTTTATTCATTCTTTTAAAATTTATTGAATGCTTTCTAGGTGTTTGGTACTCTTATGCATTGGATACAATGAATTATGAGATGCAGGCTTAGGTATCCTGGGAAAATAGAGAAGGTATACCAAACCTAGCCTTAACGGCTAGATAGTTAATTTTGAACACCAGTTGGCTAAGAGTTGACATAGTGTTTGGACAGTTCAGTGATTGTCTGTATTATAGATATTTTGTAAATATTCACAGTGAATGTCTTAAGTCCTTTTTTATGTAGGTATAGTTTATAATAAAAGCTTCTTATGTTGAGCTCCAAAGACTAATATGTTGGGGCAACAATGTGTGGCACATTAACTGCCTAAAGACCAGCTTTAATGAATCATTAAAGATTATTTATAATCAGCATAGGAAGTCTATGTAATTAGATACTTTTAAGGTATTCCTGAGCCTCAAATAACTTTTTTTTAAATGGAGTAAAATATTTCCCTCCTGATTAAAAATACTCTTTGTTGATTATCCATTTTTATAGCTACATAGCCTTAACTTAGTCATAAACACAGAACTAGTGCAATTACAATTAATGATGTTTGAATGTAATTCAAAATTGTCAAATATGAAGTTTTTTTGTAAGAATAAATTTATTCCATTCAAGTTCTATTGTCTGAGAGAATGAGTAATATTGTACAAATATGGAAAGCTGTCAGGATAGATAATAATTTAGTAGTTATATTTAATAGCACTGACAAGAAAGATAACTGAGAATATGGCTTAACATGACAAATTTGTTTTGTTTTTTGCTAAATTAATCAAACCATACAGTATTTTTCCATTGGGAGAATTTTTACTCCCTTGAGGTGAGATCTGAAAAAAAAAAATGTTAATACAGGACTTCCTACTTTGAGAGGAAATGCACCGAATGCTTTATATGAAGATACTCTGTGGATCTTTCAGGTGCACTTTTTAAATAATAAACCCTGAGGTAAGACTTCCATCTATGCAGAGTGACTAGGTTGGTGAACCTCTATATACACACACACACACACAGAGACATACACGTACACATACACACACACACACACACACACACACACACGTTACACCAGGCAGAATTCTGAAAAAAGAAAAAAGTGAACTCTGGGAAAGTGATCAAAGGCAGAATAGAAATTGAGAATCTTTAGTTCTTGAAAATTGTTATAACTTCAGGTAAGAAAAATGGGAATATTTAGCCTTTTTGCCTGGTGTTGCTCTGTTCTCTACTCCCACCTTTGGTCCACGAGAATTGTTAATTTCTCAGCTTGGGGCTGGCTGCACAAACTTGCAGCTGTGCTGCGAGACAGTGTGGACTCAATTTTGTGTAGAATGTGAAAACATAAGACTTTGTAGATAAAGTGGTGAATACAGTAAGAAACCAATGAAGGAGGGGGAGGAGAAAGATGGTGGAGGAGTAAAAGACCTAAATTTCATCTGGCCCCAGGAATTCAGTTCATTCTAAATACCTACGAACTCAACAGGAGATCGAAGAAAAGAATACCAGCAACTCTCTGAACAGAAAAGTGACCACTTTCTGGAAGCAGGGACCCAACAAGCGGCAGATCCAAAGATACTCCCCCGTCCTCCCCTGGGAGGAGCAGTGCAGGAGCGAACTGCAGGACTCTGCTGGGTTTGGAGACTCCACATAGGGTCGTGTGCCAGAGATAGAAACACTTGTCACAGGCCGGGTCTCTTCTGATTTGTTTAGAGTATATTTTCTGGGGATGTTGTTACCCTGTTAGCATTTTGTTCCCTCATTCATCTATTCTCCTCTGGACAAAATGACAAGATGTAAAAAAAAACCTCAACGAAAAGAATAAGAGGCAGTACCAACTGCCAGGGACCTAATCAATACAGACATTAGTAAGATGTCAGAACTAGAGTTCAGAATGACGATTTTAAACATACTGGCTGTGCTTGAAAAAAGCATGGAAGATATTAGAGAAACCCTTTCTGGAGAAATAAAAGAACTAAAATCTAACCAAGTCAAAATCAAAAAGGCTATTATTGAGGGGCAATCAAAAATGGAAGCTCTAAATGCTAGGAGAAATGAGGCAGAAGAGAGAATTAGTGATATAGAAGACCAGATGATGGAAAATGGAGAAGCTGAGAAAAAGGCAGATAAACAAGTACTGGATTACGCGGGCAGAACTTGAGAGATAAGTGATACCATAAGATGAAACAATATTAGAATAATTGGGATCCTAGAAGAAGAAGAAAGAGAGAGAGGGGCAGAAGGTATATTGGAGCAAATTATAGCAGAAAACTTCCCTAATTTGGGGAAGGAAACAGGCATCAAAATCCAGGAGGCACAGAGAACCCCTCTCAAAATCAATAAAAATAGGTCAACACCCGGACATCTAATAGTAAAACTTAGAGTCTCAGAGACAAAGAGAAAATCCTGAAAGCAGCTCAGGACAAGAGATCTGTAACCTACAATGGTAGAAACATTAGACTGGCAACAGACCTATCCACAGAGACCTGGCAGGGCAGAAAGGACTGGCATGATATATTCAGAGCACTAAATGAGAAAAATAGGCAGCCAAGAACAATTTATCCAGGTAGGCTGTCCATTGAAAATAGAGGGAGTTGATAAAAGGCTTCCAGGACAAACCAAAACTAAAGGAATTTGCAAACATGAAACCACCCCTACAAGAAATATTGAAAGGGGTCCTCTAAGCAAAGAGAGAGCCTAAAAGTAACATAGACCAGAAAGGAGCACAGACAATATACAGTACCAATGACCTTACAGGCAATACAATGGCACTAAATTCATACCTTTCAATAGTTACCCTGAATGTAAATGGGCTAAATGCCCCAATCAAAAGACACAGGCTATCAGATTGGATTAAAAAACAAGACTCATCGATATGCTGTCTGCAAGAGACTCATTTTAGACCCAAAGACACCCCCACATTGAAAGTGAGGGGGTGGAAAACAATTTACCATGCTAACGGACACCAAAAGGAAGCTGGGGTGGCAATCCTTATATCAGACAAATTAGATTTTAAAACAAAGGCTATAATAAGAGATGAGGAAGGAAACTATATCCTACTTAAAGGGTCTATCCAACAAGAAGATCTAACAATTATAACTATCTATGCCCCGAACATGGGAGCAGCCAATTATAAAAGCCAATTAATAACAAAATCAAAGAAACATATCGACAACAATACAATAATAGTGGGGGACTTTAACACCCCCCTCTCTGAAATGGACAGATCATCTAAGCAAAAGATCAACAAGGAAATAAAGACTTTAAATGACACACTGGACCAAATGGACTTCACAGATATATTCAGGACATTCCATCCCAAAACAACAGAATACACATTCTTCTCTAGTGCCCATGGAACATTCTCCAGAATAGATCACATCCGAGGTCACAAATCAGGTCTCAACTGGTACCAAAAGATTGGGATCATTCCCTGCATATTTTCAGACCACAATGCTTGGAAACAAGAACTCAATCACAAGAGGAAAGTTGGAAAGAACTCAAATACATGGAGGTTAAGGAGCATCCTACTAAAGAATGAATGGGTCAACAAGGAAATTAAAGAAGAGTTAAAAAAAATTCATGGAAACCAATGAAAATGAAAACACAACTGCTCAAAATCTTTGGGATGCAGCAAAGGCAGTCCTAAGAGGAAAGTATATAGCAATACAAGCCTTTCTCAAGAAACAAGAAAGGTCTCAAACACACAACCTAACCCTACACCTAAAGGAGCTGGAGAAAGAACAGCAAATAAAGCCTAAACCCAGCAGGAGAAGAGAAATAATAAGATCAGAGCAGAAATCAATGAACTAGAAACCAAAAGAACAGTAGAACAGATCAACGAGACTAGGAGCTGGTTCGTTTAAAGAATTAACAAGATTGATAAACCCCTGGCCAGACTTATCAAAAAGAAAAGAGAAAAAACCCCCAAAAATAAAATCATGAATGAAAGAGGAGAGATCACAACCAACACCAAAGAAATACAAACAATTATAAGAACATATTAGGAGCAACTCTGTGCCAGCAAATTAGATAACCTGGAAGAAATGGATGCATTCCTAGAGATGTATCAACTACCAAAACTGTACCAGGAAGAAATAGAAAACCTGAACAGACCCATAACCACTAGGAAATTGAAGCAGTCATCAAAAATCTCCCAGCAAACAAAAGCCCAGAGCCAGATGGCTTCCCAGAGGAATTCTACCAAACATTTAAAGAAGAATTAATACCTATTCTTCTGAAACTGCTCCAAAAAATAAAAATGGAAGGAAAACTTCCAAGCTCGTTTTATGAGGCCACCATTACCTTGATCCCCAAACCAGAGAAAGACCCCATCAAAAAGGAGAATTACAGACCAATACCCTTGATGAACATGGATGCAAAAATTCTCACCAAAATACTAGCCAATAGGATCCAACAGTCCATTAAATGATTATTCACCAAGACCAAGTGGGATTTATCCCTGGGCTGCAAGGTTGTTTCAGCATCTGCAAATCAATCAATGTGATAGAATACATTAATAGAAGAAAGAACAAGAATCATATGATCCTCTCAATAGATGCAGAAAAAGTATTTGACAAAGTACAGCATCCTTTCTTGATCAAAACTTTTCAGAGTATAGGCACAGAGGGTACATACCTCAATACCATAAAGGCCATCTATGAAAAACCCACAGCGAATATCATTCTCAATGGGGAAAAACTGAAAGCTTTCTCCCTAAAGTCAGGAACGCGGCAGGGATGTCCACTATCACCACTGCTATTCAACATAGTACTAGAAGTCCTAGGCACAACAATCAGACAACAAAAAGAAATCAAAGGCATCCGAATCGGCAAAGTAGTCAAACTCTCACTCTTTGCAGATGATATGATACTTTATGTGGAAAACCCAAAAGACTCCACCCCAAAACTGCTAGAACTCATACAAGAATTCAGTAAAGTGACAGTATATAAAATCAATGCACAGAAGTCAGTGGCATTCCTATACATCAACAACAAGACAGAAGAAAGGGAAATTAAGGAGTCGATCCCATTTACAATTGCACCCAAAACCATAAGATACCTAGGAATTAATCTAACCAAAGCGGCAAAGAATCTGTACTCAGAAAACTATAAAATATTCATGAAAGAAATTGAGGAAGACACAAAGAAATGGAAAAACGTTCCATGCTCATAGATTGGAAGAACAAATATTGTGAAGATATCAATTCTTCCTAGAGCAATCTACACCTTCAAAGCAATCCCTATCAAAATACCATCCACTTTTTTCAAAGGAATGGAACAAATAATCCTAAAGTTTGTATGGAACCAGAAAAGACCCCAAATAGCCAGAGGAATGTTGAAAAAGAAAGCAAAGCTGGTGGCATCACAATTCCGGACTTCCAGCTCTATTACAAAACTGTAATCATCAAGACAGTATGGTACTGGCACAAAAACAGACACATAGATCAATGGAACAGAATCGAGAGCCCAGAAATGGATCCTCAACTCTGTGGTCAACTAATCTTCGACAAAGCAGGAAAGAATATCCAATGGAAAAAAGACAGTCCTTCAACAAATGGTGTTGGGAAAATTGGACATCCACATGCAGAAGAATGAAACTGGACCATTTCTTTACACCACTCACAAAAATAGACTCAAAATGGTTGAAAGACCTCAATGTGTGACAAGAGTCCATCAACATCCTAAAGGAGAACATAGGCAGCAACCTCTTCGACCTCAGCCATAGCAACTTCTTCCTAGAAACATTGCCAAAGGCAAGGGAAGCAAGGGCAAAAATGAACTATTGGGACTTTATCAAGATAAAAAGCTTTTGCACAGCAAAAGAAACAGTCAACAATACCAAAAGACAACCGAAAGAATGGGAGAAGATATTTGCAAATGACATATCAGATAAAGGGCTAGTATCTAAAATCTATAAAGAACTTATCAAATTCAATATCCAAAGAACAAATGACCCAGTTAAGAAATGGGCAAAAGACATGAACAGACATTTTTACAAAGAAGACATCCAAATGGCCAATAGACGCATGAAAAAGTGCTCAACATTGCTCGTCATTGGGGAAATCCAAATCAAAACGTGAATGAGATACCACCTCACACCAGTCAGAATGGCTAAAATTAACAAGTCAGGAAACGACAGATGTTGGTGAGGATGCGGAGAAAGGGGAACCCTCCTACACTGTTGGTGGGAATGCAAGCTGGTGCAGCCACTCTGGAAAACAAGATGGAGGTTCCTCAAAAAGTTGAAAATAGAGCTACCCTACAACCCAGCAATTGCACTACTGGGTATTTACCCCAAAGATACAAATGTCAGGATCTGAAGGGGTATGTGCACCCCAATGTTTATAGCAGCAATGTCCATAATAGCCAAACTATGGAAAGAGCCAAGATGTCCATCGACAGATGAATGGATAAAGAAGAGGTGGTATATCTATACAATGGAATATTATGCAGCCATCAAAAGGAATGAGATCTCGCCATTTGCAATGACGTGGATGGAACTGGAGGGTATTATGCTGAGCAAAATAAGTCAGAGAAAGACATGTATCATATGACCTCACTGATATGAGGAATTCTTAATCTCAGGAAACAAACTGAGGGTTGCTGGAGTGGGGGGGTGGGAACAATGGGGTGGCTGGGTAATAGACATTGGGGAGGGTATGTGCTATGGTGAGCACTGTGAATTGTGTAAGTCTGTTGAATCACAGACCTGTACCTCTGAAACAAATAATACATTACATGTTAAAAAAAAAAGAAGCAGAAGAAGATAGGAAGGGAAAAATGAAAGGGGGGAAATCGGAGGGGGAGAAGAAACATGAGAGACTATGGACTCTGAGAAACAAACTGAGGGTTCTATAGGGGAGGGAATGGGGGGATGGGTTAGCCTGGTGTGGGTATTAAAGAGGGCACGTATTGAATGGAGCACTGGGTGTTATATGCAAACAATGAATCATGGAACCCTACATCAAAAACTAATGATGTAATGTATGGTGATTAACATAACATAATTAAAAAAAGAAAGAAAGAAACCAATGAAGGAAAACAATATTTCTGGTAGCCTGAGGTGGTGACCCTGGTTGGAATGAGTTGTGGACCAGCTAGAATTTTATCAAGAGATTCTGAAAGTAAGAGAGACATAGAATAGCCTCTAGGTAAACTCTCTATGAATCCCTGACTTTCTGGGAAACTATACATATGGCAGAGTCAAGTGGGAAGTGAATATAAGAGTTTTGAGAACTGCCTGATCTTTAACTGTGCTCACCAAACCATACAGATTGATTATCAGAGAGAAGTTCAAGATTCTTGAGCACAACATCTGCCAAAAATCATTGGTTGGCCATTAAGCCATGGAGATATAACAGTGACCCTTAAGAAATTACAAATAAAAATTACAAATAAAAAACACTATAGAATCCTATAGAAAAGAAGAAAGAGGAGATGTTGACATCCTACCTCTTCAGATTTACTATCTGTGTGACTTGTGCTTGGAAAGATGCAGATAATTGTGGCAACTATCTTGAAGGAATGTAGGCTAAATTTATGAGTTAATACAGTTAAGTAATTATGAGTTAATACAGACTAAAATACAGTAAGGTCTGATGTATAGTAGTTTTTCTATCATTTCTATAGAAAGAAGTGTGCTTTTGTGAAAATAAACACAAGCAAAACTCTTGAGAGCAGTTGCTTTCATTCGGATTAAGAGACAACAGCAACAACAACAAAAACCGGAGAAGCAAATTTACACAATACAAATGTTCTAAATTTAACTTACTAGTTTTAGATCTTGTGAGTTTTACTACTCATGGATTTAGGGTACCATTATTCATTCATTCAACAATGATGTACTACCATGTGTCAGATACCATACAAGTTGCTGGAAGTAGAATGATGACTAATGTGGGAATTATCAAAATAATGATACTATTAAGTCAGATATTTCAAACCTATTATAACTGTTTCATGTGAAAAGGGTCTCACTTTTAGTCATCTGGCAAGATATCTTAATGGTTAGAGTAATCTTTCCTGTTAATCTGTATTATCACTCTGGTAGTTGGTGACTAAATCCAATAGTTTAATATTGACCTGAGAATTAAGCTAATATTAAATGTAGTATTGCATGTGCTTTCAAATTATTTTAAAGTCATTGTGGCTAATAAATAGAAATGTCTACCAGAGTTGTTCTAATTTCTTTGGATTGGCTATGACTTATTTTGTTCCATGTATTCAAGAGTTACTTCAGAGAGCATTGAATTATTAAGACCTGACTTTTAAGTTGAGCACTTATTGAGAACATAATACCAGAGGGGAATCCATTGTGGTTTTCTTGGGGAGTGATACTCATAATTCCTTCTGACTATTCTTCAATCACCAGATGAATAATTAATACATTTCCGGTTTGACTTCTGAAGTCTTATCTATAAGGAATGATCAGACCAGAGGTTGCAGTTTCTGTTGATAATAACTCATAGTATCTTTGTTTCTGTCCAGTTCTCCCTTGACATTTAGACTTATAGTTACTGGACTACTTGGCATTTCCAAATGAATGCTTCATAGATATATCAAACAATATTTTCCAAAAGGAACTCCTGATTTCATCTAACAAACCTGATCCTCTACTGGGATTTCCTCATTTAAGTAATTGTTAAAACCACCCACCAAATACTCAAACTGGAAACTTTAGTGACTTCCTTAATCTCCCAAGTGAATCAAGCTACAGCTCCTGTTGTTTCTGCCTTCTAAATATGTCTTATGCTCATTCATTTTTCTCTATTTACTCTATGACTATTTGAATTCAAACTATTTAAATTATATCTTAGAACTTTCCTCCTAACCTGTCTCATCTTTAAATCCCACCCTCATCTAAATCCTTTTTAAAACATAGTAGTCAGAGTCATCGTTTTAGATTATGAATTAGACAATGTTATTCTCCTTTAAAAACAAACAAACAAAAAACTTCCACATCTTCCAATTGCAGAGAAAAATTCCTAACCATGGCCTATTAGACTGTACACAATCTGGCCCCTGTACACTTTAAAAAAAAAAAAGATTTATTTATTTATTTTAGGGAGAGATAGAGAGAGAGAGAGAGAGGGAACACAGAGGGGAAGGGCAAAGGGAGAGGGAGAGAGAATCTTAAGCAGACCTCCACGCTGAGTGTGGAGCCCAATGCAGGCTCGATCTCATAACCCCAAGGTCACAACCTGAGCCAAAATCAAGAGTCGGACACCCAACTGACTGAGACACCCAGGCACCCCTCCCCCCACATCCACTTTAAAATATTTCTTTCTCCTCTTTCTTCCATGTGTGTTCTGGTCACCTTGGCCTTCTTTTAGTATCTCATTTTTGTCAGTTCCTTTCTCATCTCAATGCTTGGCCTATAGTTTTATTTCTTTCTGAAAAAATCTTTATTCTATGAATCTCAGTTTAAAATTTATCCTACAAAAACCTTTCCCAGACCATGATAAATGGCATAACCACTCTTTATTATCTTACATTATTCTATCCTCAGTTATCATGTAAGTACCGCATGTGTTAATACGCATTGTATATACTCATCTATATTGATGTATTACCAAGTTGCAACATAATTGTTTTTATGAGAAGGGCCAAAAAAGCATATTTAGCACCTATTTCTTCATAATTTCTAGGGATTATACCTCTCCAATGAACAAAGCAATCCCACTCAAAATAAATGTACATCACTAAGGAATATATATTCATAATGAGTAAATGAACATAAATAATTTGATTAAACAATATTTAAGTCATGCCCAGTAGATAGTAGCTGTAGGCTAAGCACTCAGAAATGTGACAATGTGACTTCCTAAGCCTGTGTCTGTGGTAGAGTGCCCCACACTGCTGAACACAATACATTGGTTATTCAGCCTCTACAAATAACAAGGCTCACTTCAGAATTGAACCTCTGGTGCAGGATATTTCAGAAAAAAAGATCAACACATGAATAATTAATACATTTCAGATTTGACTTCTGAGGTCTTATCTAAAAGGAATGGTCAGAATGGTCAGAACAGAGTTTGCCATTTCTGTTGATAGTAATAACTCATAATATCTTTGTTTCTGTCCAGTTCTCCCTTGTCCTTTGTTTGAAAATATTTGAAAATTCTGAATTTGTGGAGAAATTACATTTTTAATAACAGTGTAGAGATGGAAAAAAAGTAATGTATATCTTAATTTACTTTATGTATCTAGTCATTTTATTAAATTCAAAGTATAAAAATTATATCTGGTATATTTGATTTACTCATGAAATTAAAATGGTTGGCATATTAAATTGTTTTTTGTATTTTATTTTTTTATTTTTTTTTTTTATTTTTTTTTTCCATGCACAATGTGCCCTCTTTAATACCCATCACCAGGCTAACCCATCCCCCTACACTCCTCCCCTCTAGAAACCTCAGTTTGTTTTTCAGAGTCCATCATCTCTCCTGGTTCGTCTCCCCCTCTGACTTACTCTCCTTCATTCTTCCTCTCCTGCTATCTTCTTCTTTTTCTTTTTTCTTAAAATATGTTGTGTTATTTGTTTCAGAAGTACAGATCTGTGATTCAACAGTCTTGCACAATTCACAGCACTCACCGTAGCACATACCCTCCCCAATGTCTATCACCCAGCCACCCCATCCCTCCCACCCCCGACCACTCCAGCAACCCTCAGTTTGTTCCTGAGATTAAGAATTCCTCATATCAGTGAGGTCATATGATACATGTCTTTCTCTGATTGACTTATTTCACTAAGCATAACACCCTCCAGTTCCATCCACGTTGTTGCAAATGGCAAGATCTCATTCCTTTTGATGGCTGCATAATATTCCATTGTATATATATATACCACATCTTCTTTATCCATTCATCTGTCGATGGACATCTTGGCTCTTTCCACAGTTTGGCTATTGTGGACATTGCTGCTATAAACATTGGGGTGCACATACCCCTTCGGGTCCCTACATTTGTATCTTTGGGGTAAATACCCAGTAGTGCGATTGCTGGATCGTAGGGTAGCTCTAATTTCAACTGTTTGAGGAACCTCCATACTGTTTTCCAGAGGGGTTGCACCAGCTTGCATTCCCACCAACAGTGTAGGAGGGTTCCCCTTTCTCCACAACCCCGGTTGGCATATTAAATTTAAAGGAATAGTTTGTTTAGACTTTGCTACTGGAATTTACTTTTAGATGTGTTTAATTGTTACAAATGGCACTGCAAGCTGCTGATCTTGAGAAATTGAACATCTTTTAGTTTTTACCTATTTACCTGAAGTAAACAACCAAGAAATTAAGAAACCATCAATATTATAATTAACCAAATAAAGTCATCATGTTTTGTGGACATAGTATTTACCATGTTGTTAAACAGATGTAGAGATACACAATTTTATAAAGAGACCTAAGATATAAAAGAATAGGTAAATATATATTTATCCATTGGTCTGGCCAGAAGAATCAAGAACGAAACATGTAGTTGTAAAATGAGCATGAAGTAGGAGGTAATTATCCTCAGATGGTGAGAGGAATTCTGGAGGTAGGAAGGACAGAGCCCAGCTAGGAGATCAGAACAGACACAGTTCACTGTAGAGGTAAAAGATGTTGGGGAAGGTGATGCAGGTGATGTAAAGGTGATTACATACCATAAGCCCAGCACTGAGCTAGACAGTTTAAGGGTAAGTTACTTTACTGTTTGCAACAATTTTTTAATGTAAATATTACTTTCCTTAATTTACACGTAAGACACCTGAAGCTCAGTAAGTTCAACTTATTTGCTTGTTCACACACACACACACACACACACACACACACACACACAGATATGTGTGGGTCTAAAACCAAGCTCTTTACATCAGCTAAGCCAACAACAGGGCTGTTTCCAGAAAAGGGAGCCAAGAAATAAGACTACATCAAACCAAGACATGGAGAGTTAGCCATTACCTTTATGTACTAGGCACACCTGGTAAATAAGAAAAGCAAAGTCTTATCCCCACAGATTGTACAATCTAGTAGAGGATATAGAAAATGAAAAACAAATATAGCAATTAATATATGACATAAATAGTATGTAGCTATAGGGGCCTTGAAGAGAACTCTGTCAAAGTAGATAGAATGTGACAGGTGGTAGAAAATGACCATTTTAAATAAAATAGCCAGGAATGGCTCTCTGAAAAGCAAACATTTGACCAGAGACACAAACGAAGTAAGGAAGGAAAGACCTGGGACAATGGTGTTCTGGACAGCTAAGCTGCTAGTGCCATGAGAGATGTGTGAAGGGTTGTGTTTGAGGTATGTTTGAGGGACGTTAGGAACAGTGTGGTTAGAAGTGAATGAGAGGCAGACAGGTCTGAAGATAAGTTTAGAGAAAAAGGAAGGAGCTGGTTTATCTAAGTTTCCACAAGCTGTGGTGAGGAGTTTGTCTTTTATTTTATATGGTAGGAAGCTTTTGGATTTTGAGCAGGAGGTGTCAGGAGCTGACTTAAATCAAGCAGGCAAACGAGTCAGGAGGCTATGTCTCAGGTCCAGGAGAGACGGTAGTAGCTTGGAATGGGATAGTAGGTGTGCATATAGTGGCAAGTAGTCATATCTCAGATGTATTTTGATGTTATAGACATCCTATGGCTGTAACAGGAGCAAAGAGAGAGAATAGAACAGGCTTTCCCAGAATTCCATTAGTTATGCTGTTGCCACTCTAGTTGGCTGCGATTTCACCTCTATCACCCTCAGAGGTTCAAAAGATACTGTAAAGGAATCATGCAACTTCGGGATATCCCCGTTTTCCAAGTGCCAATGTTCTCATTGAAAATACCCTTAGCCATAATGCTAATTACCTTCAGTATATGAATGATCACTATTAGGGGCTTCTGCTTCACTGTTTTCTCATTTTGATCTCAGTGTAAGTTTCACAAAACTGAAGGTTTTTTACACAGTCTTCTCTTGTCTTTAAAATTATTTAGTTTATTTCTTGGAGAGATGGAATTTCCACACAGTGGAATGAGGTTTGTCCTTGCTCTTATACCTTTTTTTGTTTTGTTTTGTTTTTGCTTTCATTTTCTGGGGAGGAATCCAGTGCTCCCTCTTTTGTGGTTCTTGGGGGTGGTATGTGGGAAGAGGATAATTAACTAGTATTCTTGGGACTTTCCCAAATGCTAAGTTTGGGACAAAGCATCTTGTTCACAGCATTTCACATCAACTTAGAATAACCCTGATAAATTTGTGTTGTTTTCATTCATAGTGGAGAACACTGAGGCTGAGAACTTACAGCTTCACACCAGTGAGCAGTGGAGTCTGGATCTGAAACTTTGCCTATAATACCCCTCTAACTGCAAAGCACAAATTCTTTTTGTTGCAGATGCTTGGCAGATCCCAGACTGAATTCCTGGAGCAACCCCTCAAGGAATGCCTTTTTTTCCTCCAGCACTTTAAAGTTTCTTTCTGACATCCAGGCTAACTGTGCTGCTTATTTTGTAATCCAGTCAAATGCAGCAGCAGTTTTATATTTCTGCCTTTGAATCACAGATCCAAGAAACTGGCAGCAGCATAAATTCCTCAGTGTAAAAGAATTGTAATGATCTGACTTTGTCGATGGGTTGACACCAAATGCTTTTAGTCACATAAGACTTTTTCATTTTTTTTTGTTAGAAATAAAAATAGTTGTAGAGGAGTGAATTGAGGAGTAATATGAGAAAAGATTTAACTGAGTATTATTATTTTTTGAGAAAATTATTTTTAGAAAAGATTTATAATAAAAGTGTAACTTTCCATTCCTAGATCCAACTACCAAAAAAAAAAAAAATACCTATTATTCCTATCACTTCCCTCTTCTCTCCTCAAGGCTATTCTAAAATAGCATTCATAACCTGCTCCAAATTGTGTTGTTTTGAACCTCCTCTTCTAAGAAAGAGAGAAGCAAGAATTTTCTCACTTAGTGATAGTTTGACCATACTCAAGGATAATCCAATTAAGGGGAAATGGTTTTATTAACCTACTTTTATCCTACTTCTTAGTTTTTCTAATTCATATGAACCCATGAGTATTTTACTACAACTATAAAAAGAAATATCAAATTTTACATAATGTTTACAACCTAAGAAAATCACTCAGTTCAGTTCAATAGTGAGCACTTAATATGGGCTGTGGCTGAGGGATTACTCTTGAGGAATTTATAGTGTATTGAAGAACAAGCATATAAAAAGAAAAAAATTATGTCTTGAGGTACAAATGCTATGAGACTCCCAAGTTGCTAATTTTCTCAACTTGAAAATTCAAAATGAGACTTATTGGTGGGAATAACTAAAGTTGTTCAGGTGAATATTTAGGCTATTAATAGAATAAATAGGCAATCGAGGGGCAATCTAGGGTGTGAGATATTGTTAGTATTCTGCTTCCTACTATCTCCTCCCAAACTCTAAGTGAGTGGGGCCCACTGAGGATTATCTTCTTGCCACCAATAAAGTGAGACAATGTGGTAAAGTAAGGCTAGCTGGCATTCTGCTTTTCTTTCTTAACCATGGTATGTGTATGTATGAGAGTGGGGAACCACCCAGAAGCTGAATTTCCACTCCCCTCATACAGCAACAAAGCAGTATGAGTTAGCCCTCTGCCACTTCCTCCTTGGTGGCAGAAGGACCCAGAGTTGGAGTTGAGTTTACATGCCCCTTGGTAGCAATGAGGCAATTGGAGTCAATGACCTAGAGGACAGAATTACTGGACTGATGGACTAGTAGAATTTATTCATTCTGAAAAGAGAGAGAGAGAGAGAGAATAGATTGAAAAAAAAAAGAGAGAGAGCAAGAGAGAGAGAGAGCACCAGAGACCTATGGGACAATAATCAAAGACCCAGCATTAATTTCACTGGAGCCTCAAAAGGAGAGGAGAGAGAAATTGGGACTGAAAATGTATTAAAAAAATAATGGCTTCCCAAATGTGATAAAAACAACATAACACAGATTCAAGAAGGTAGGTGAATCTTAGAATAAATCCAAAGAAATCCACACCAAGAAACAACACAATTAAACATCTGAAAACTAAAAGCAAAGAAAAAAATCATGAAAGCTACCAGAGAGAAAAAACATTGTAATGAAGAGTCTGACTCAAGTTTTGTTTTTAGGTTTTTTTTTTTTTTTTTTTTTTAGAGCGGGGGAGGGGCAGAGAGAGAGAGGGAGAGAGAGAGAATATTAAGCAGGCTTCATGCCAGTGAGGAGCCCGACACGGGGCTCAGTCTCATGACCCTGAGATCATAACCTGAGCCAAAATCAAGAGCTGGATGCTTAACTAACTGAGCCACCCAGGTATCCCTCATCTGATTCAAGTTTTGACGTTTGACTGCTGACAACATTCAACCTCACCACTTCTCTTGCCCTTCTGCCCCATAGAAGTGAGAGCCATGTGATAAGAAAGCCTGATGTTCCCTGCTCTGGTACAAGTGGGAGGTTAAAATCAGCCAAGATCTGGCCCGTGCGCAGGAGCCACCACCTCAGTTGACACCCGTAACCCCAATAAAATTCAAGCCATTCTCCATTTCCTGCTACCTCAAGTGATATTTGAACTTGCTTGGGAATCTGCTATGATCTTCCCAGGAAATATCATTATGAGAGGAGTAAAACTTTTCTTACTTTCCTAGTGCATGTTTATCACCATCAGTCTTCAAATCTACACTAAATTTTGGGTGGGGTTTCCATCTCATTTCTGTCATGGCTACAATAGATGTATTACATGGAGGGGGGAAATATTTGGATTGACTGAATCAGATTTCTCATCTAAAATCAAAGCAGCCAGAAGAAATTGGCACATTTTTTAAGTTACTAAAAGACATTTCAACCATAAATTCTATTTATGGTGAACTTAAATGTAAAAACCCTCAATAAAATATTAGCACATCAAATCCACCAATGAATAAAAATAATCATGGACCTACTCAAATGAAATTTACTCTGCATATGCAAGTCTGTTTCAACATTGAAATATCAATTAATGCAATCCACTATACCAACAGACTAAGAAAAATAACATGATCCTACCAACTAATTCAGAAATAATATCTGACAATATACAACACCTATTCATAAGAAAAACTTACAACCAACTAAGAATGGGGTGGAGGGAGGGAATTCTCCTGCTTTATAGAGAGCATCTACCAAAAACCTACAGCTAATAAAACCCTTAATTGAGAAAGGCTGAATACTTTTCACCTAAGATCAGGACCAGGATAAATATGTCCACTCTCAGTGCTCTTACCCAACAACTGCTGGAAACTGTTGTCAGTACAATAAGGCAAGGCAAGGAAATAATAGGTATACTGATTAGAAATAAATTTTACCTATTTGTAGATAAAATGATGATCTACATAGAAAACCTCAAAAAGATCTACAAAAATCCTGTAACTCATAAGCAAGTTGAGTATGATTGCAAGATACAAGGTCACCGTGGAGAAATAAATAGCATATTGAAAGTAGAAGTCAAAATGGAAACAAAAGTACAATTGCTCAAAATAAAATGAAATACTTAGGTATAAATGGAACAACACATGTACAGAATCTGCATGCTTAAAACTACAAAATACTGATGAAATAATTCAAAGATCCACGTAAATGGAGAGTGATACCATACTCATGGTTTGGAAAGCTCAACATAGTAAAGTTGTCAATTCTCTCCAAACTGATACACAGGTTTAATAAAATTTCTATCAAAATCTCATCAAGATTTGTTGTTAATGTAGGCAAGACAGTTTTTATGAAAAAGAAAAGGAAATATAATAGATGAATGTATTTTGGAAAAGAAGAATAAATTTGTAACCTATCTTAAGGCTTTTTATATAACTACTTTCACCAAGACTGTGTGATACTAATGGAGAAATTGACACATCAATGACACAGAACAGAAGCCCAGAAGTAAATTCACACAAATGTGCCCAACTAATTTTTGAAAAAGGTGCAAGAGCAATTCACTGGAGAAAGGAAAGACTTTTAGCATGTTGTGCTGAAGCATGAGGATATCTATAACAACAAGAAAAAATGAATCTGGACCTATGTGTTATATGTTATACAAAAATGAATTGAAATGATTCATGGACTTAAGTGCAAAGTGTGAAACTAAAATTTTAGTAAAAAAAAAAAACAGAAGATCTGCAGGATCTAAGCAAAGAGTTCTTAGACTTGACACCAAAAGTTAATCCAAAAGAAGAAAAATATCAATTTTATTTCATCAAAATTATACACATTGGCTTAGCAAAAAATTCCGTTGAGAGAATGAAAAGATGATCTACAGATGGGGGAAAATATTTGCAAGCTAGTTATCCAAACAAAGGGCTAGTATGTAGAATATATAAAGAAATTTCAAAGCTCAAGAGTAAACAAAAAATCGATGTAATTATAAAATGAGCAAAAGACATGAAAACATCACTAAAGAGGATATACAGAGGGCAGATAAGCCCATGAAGAGATGTTCAGCATCATTAGCAATTAGGGAAGTGCAAATTAAACCCTAATGAAGGGCGCCTGGGTGGCTCAGTCGTTAAGTGTCTGCCTTCGGCTCAGGTCATGGTCCCAGGGTCCTGGGATCGAGCCCCGCATCGGGCTCCCTGCTCTGCGGGAAGCCTGCTTCTCCCTCTCCCACTCCCCCTGCTTGTGTTCCCTCTCTCGCTGTGTCTCTGTCAAATAAATAAATAAAATCTTAAAAAAAAAAACCCTAATGAATATCATTACACACTCATCATAAAAGTTGAAATAAAACTAGTAACAGCACCAGGTACTGATGAGGATGTGGAGAAACTGGATCACTTACATATTGCTGGTGGACATGTCAAATGATAAAGTCATTCTGGGAAAGCAGTTTGGCATTTTCTTTGTTTTTTTTCTAATTTAAAAAAATAGACTTCATTTTTAGTGCACTTTTAGGTTCACAGCACAGTTGAGGAGGTACAGAGTTTTCCCATTTACTCTTGGCCCCCACACATGTGTAACCTTTCCCATTATAAACATCTTCCACCTGAGTGGTACATTGGTTATAAATAATAAACCTACATTGACACATCCATATCACCCAGATCACCCAGAGTGCACAATTTACACTAGGCTTCGTTCACTCTTGATGTTGTACATTCCGAGTTTGGACAAATTTATAACGACACATAGCTGCCATTATAGTATAATGAATGTAGTATAGCTTCACTGCCGTAAATCTACCTATCCCTCCCTCCCCTCAACTTCTGGCAACGACTCATAATTTTATTGTCTCCATAGATTTGCTTTTCCAGAATACCATATAGATGGAGTCATACAGTGTGCAGCCTCTACAGATTGCCTTCTTTCACTTCATTATATGCATTTAAGTTTCCTCCATATCTTTTCCTGACTTGACAGCTGCTTTTTGTTGTTGTTGTTGCATTTTGTTTTTTGGATTTCTTTTTTCTTTTTGTTTTTCAAATTTTTCTTTAAATTCTAATGAGTTAACATATAGAATAATATTGGTTTCAGGAGCAGAGTTTAATGATTCATCACTTACATATAATACCCAGTGCTCAACACAAGTGCCGTCCTTAATCCCCATCACCCATTTAGCCCATCCCCCACCCACCTCTCCTCCACAATCCTGTTTGTTCTCTATAGTTAAGAGACTCTTAATGCTTTGCTTTCTTCTCTTCCCCCCTTCCTCTATGTTCATCTGTTTTGTTTCTTAAATTCCATGTATGAGTGAATTCATAGGGTATTTGTCTTTCTCTGACTGACTTATTTCACTTAGCATAATACTCTCTAGCTCCATCCAAGTCATTGCAAATAGCCAGATTTCATTCTTTTTTATGGCAGAGTAATATTCCATTGGGTATTTACACACACCTCTTCTTTATCCATTCATCAGTCAATGGACACTTCAGGCTGTTTCCATAATTTGGCTATTGTAATGTTGCTATAAACATTGGGGTGCCTGTATCCCTTTGAATTAGTGTTTTTGTATTCTTTGGGTAAATACCTATTTGTGCATTGCTGGATCTTAGGGTAGTTCTACTTTAAACTCTTTGAGGAACCTCCATACTGTTTTCCACAGTAGCTGTACCAGTTTGTACTCCCACCAACAGTGTAAGAGTGTTCCCCTTTCTCCACAACCTCACCAGCACCTGTTGTTTCTTGTATTGTTGATTTTAGCCATTCTGTCAGGTGTAAGGTGATATCTCATTGTTGTTTTGATTTGTACTTCCCTGATGATCAGTGATGTTGAGCATCTTTTCATGTGTTTGTTGGCCATCTGTATGTCTTTTTTGGGAAAATGTCTATTCATGTCTTCCGCCCACTTTTGGATTGGCTTATTTGCTTTTTGTGTGTTGAGTTGTATAAGTTCTTTATAGATTCGGGATACTAATCCATTATCAGCTATGTCATTTGCAAATATCTCCTCCCATGCTGTAAGTTTGCCTTTTAGTTTTGTTGATTGTTTTCTTTGCTATGCAGAAGCTTTTGATTTCGATGACATCCCAATAGTTTATTTTTGCTTTTGTTTTCTTTTCCTCAGGAGGTATATCTAGAAAGAAGTTGCTATGGTCAACATCAAAGAAGTAAGTGCCTGTGTCCTTCTTTTAGATTTTTATGGTGTCAGGTCTCACATTTAGGTCTCTAATTCATTTTGAATTTGTTTTTGTGTAGGGTATAAGAAAGTGGCCCAGTTTCATTCTTCTGCATGTTGCCATCTGGTGTTCCCAACACCATTTTTGTTGTTGTTGTTTTGTTTTGTTTTTGTTTTTTTAGATTTTATTTATTTATTTGCTAGAGAGAGCATAGGCAAGAAAGAGTGAGCGAGAGCACAAGCAGAGGGAGCTGCAGGCAGAGGGAGAAGCAGGCTCCCTGCTGAGCAAGGAGCCCAATGTGGGACTCGATCCCAGGACCCTGGGATCATGACCCGAGCTGAAGGCAGCCGTTTAACTGACTGAGCCACCCAGGCATCCCCCAACACCATTTGTTAAAGAGATTTTTCCCATTGGATATTCTTTCCTGCTTTGTTAAAGATTAATTGACTGTATAGTTGTGAGTTCATTTCTGGGTTTTCTATTCTGTTCTATTGATCTTTGTGTCTATTTTTGTGCCAGTACCATACTGTTTTGATCACTAAAGTTTTGTAATACAGCTTGAAGGCAGCAATTGTGATGCCTCCAGCTTTGCTTTTCTTTTTCAAGATTGCTTTGGCTATTTGGAGTCTTTTGTGATTCCATCCAAATTTTAGGATTGTTTATTCTAACTCTGTGAAAAATGCTGGTGGTATTTTGATAGAGAATGCATTAAATGTGTAGATTGTGTAAAGTAGTATAGACATTTTAACACTATTTGTTCTTCCAATCTGTGAGCATTAAATGTCTTCCCATTTCTTTCTGTCCTCTTCAATTTCTCTCATCAGTGTTATATTTTTCAGAGTACAGGTCTTTCACCACTTTGGTTAGATTTATTCCTAGGTATTTTATTATTTCTGGTGCAATTGTAAATGGGGTTGACTCCTTAATTTCTCTTTTTGCTGCTTCATTATTGGTGTATGGAAATGAAACACATTTCTGTACATTGATTTTGTATCCTGCGACTTTACTGAATTCATGTATCAGTTTTAGCATTTTGGGTGGAGTTCTTCAGGTTTTCTATATAGACTATAATGTCATCTGCAATTAGTGAATGTTATACTTCTTCCTTACTGATTTGGATGCATTTTATTTCTTTTTGTTGTCCGATTGCTGTGGCTAGGACTTCTAGTACTATGTTAAACAACAGTGGTGACAGTCCACATTCCTGTCTTGTTCCTGACTATAGAGAAAAATCTCTCAGTTTTTCCCCATTGATCATATTAGCTGTGGGTTTTTCATAGATGACCTTTATTATGTTGAGGTATGTTCCCTCTAAATCTACTTTGTTGAGGGTTCCTATCACGAGTGGATGTTGTCCTTTGTCAAATGCTTTTTCTGGATCTGGATGTCTATTTCCTTCCCTAGATTAGGGAATTTTTCTAGCTATTATTTCCTCAAATAAATTTTCTACCACCTTTTCTCTCTCTCTTCTTCTGGGACTTCTATGATACAAATGCTAATATATTTGATGGGGCCACTGAGCTTCCTAAGTCTATTCTCATGTTCCATAATCTCTGTTTCTTTTGTTCAGTTTCATTATTTTCCATTATTTTGTCTTCTATATCACTAATGTGTTCCTTTTTCTCATTTCTGACTGAACTTTTTTTAACTCTTTTATCTCTGTGGTAAGGGTCTCACTGTTGTCTTCTATGCTTTTCTCAAGCCCAGTGAGTATCCTTATGACTGCTGCTTTAAATTCTCCATCAGGAATATGGTGCTTCAGGGAGTGCTCTGGTGTATGCTGTGTGCACTCTGTTGTGTTTTGGCTGCTCTAACCTTCAGGCAAGTCATCAGCAGAGGCTCTCCTTGCCTGCTTTGGGCAGTGTTTGGTCCCTTGCCTGAATGTGGTGAATTATTTACTAAGCGTGTTTGTGAAATGAGACCTGACACCACTTCCACTAGAACGAAGGTCCTATAGAACTTTGGCTGGGAGAGGTGGTGTGGGTAGGGGTTTGTGCTGGTCTTCTGGGAGAGGGGCCTGCCATTCTGGGACTCAGGCAAGCTTGACTGAGAAGGGCAGTTTCACCAGATAATAGGAAGGTGGGGCTTGTGTAAGCAAGTTAGCTAGCCAGGGTCAGCACTGTGCTGCTTCCTGCAGGTGTCTCTGTATTTATGCTGAGATGCAGGGGAGGGGAATGGCATCTGCCGCTCCTTTGTACTCTGCCTCTCAGGGATGTTCTCTGAGAGGAGTGAAGAATCTCCCCACTGTTGTTTCTCAGGCATTCTTCAGATTGCTGCTTCCACACTGTCTGCCCCCAAATTGTTTGCCTGCCTTCTCTCCAGAAGTAGTGTAGTGTCCTCCAGGCTCTATCCCAGCCAAGCCCACTGACCTTTAAAGCTCCAGGCTTTAAGCCCCTTTGGTTGCAAGAACTCATGAAATTCAGACCCCACCCCCCGGCTTTTTTCAAGCCAACGGCTTTGGAGAAACATTCTCCTTGTGCATTTCCTGTGTGTTGCTCTCTCTCTCACCTTTTTCCATGACCATGTCTCCCTCCGTTCCACAGCACCTGGGATCTGTTTTCCTAAACCCCTAAACCTACCTTCTTTCATGTGGCTTCATCTCTCCCTTTAGTTGTGGAGTTTGTTCTGTCAGTTATCAGATCGACTTCCGGGGTATTTAGGATGATTCGATAGTTATCTATTTGTGTTTGTGGGATGAGGTGAGCCTAGGGTCCTCTTACTCCACTGCCATCTTCCCCAACTGACAGGTTGGCTTTTTTTTCTGGATGTACCAAAGTTTAATTATCCATTCTCCTATTGAAGGACATTGTAATTCCTCAAGTTTTGACAATTATGAATAAAAGCTCCTGTAAACACCCTTGTGCAAATTTTTTGTGGATATAAGTTCTCAACTCTGGGTAAATACCAAGGATTTATGCTGGATTGTATGGTAAGAGTATATTTAATTTTGTAAGAAACCACCAAACTGTCTTCCATATTCACTATACCATTTTTGTAGTACCACCAGTAATGTCTGAGATTTACTGTTGCTACACATACTTGTTAGCATTTAGTGTTGTCAGTATTCCAGATATTGGCCATTCTGTTGTATAATCTCATTACTACTTTAATTTGCATTTCCCTAATGACATATTATTGTAGAGAATATTTTCCTATGCTTATTTGCCATCTGTAAATCTTCTTTGGTGTGGTGTCTGTTAAAGTCTTTGGCCTACTTTTTAATCAGGTTTTTTGTTTTCTTATTACTGAGTTTTAAGAGTTTATTGTATATTTTGGGTAAAAGTTCTTTATCAGATGTGTCTTTTGCAAATATGTTCTCCCAGTCTGTGGCTTATCTTTTCATTCTCTTGACCTTGTCTTTCACAGAGCAGGAGTTTTTAATTTTAATGAAGTCCAGCCCAGCAATTCTTTCTTTTATGGATTGTGCCTTTGGTGTTATATCTAAAAAGTCATCACCAAACCCAAGGTCATTTAGATTTTTTTATGTTACTCTAGGAGTTGTATAATTTTGCGTTTGTATTTAAGCCTGTGATTTACTTTAAGTTAATGTTAATCATGTATATAAGGTCACTGACTTCACTCTTCTTTCTTTCTTTTTTTTTCACATGTGGATGGCCAGTTGTTCTAATAGCATTTGTTAAAGAGGCTATTTTTGTTTCATTGCATTACCTTTAGTTCCTTTGTCAAAGATCATTTGGCTATATTTACATGGGTGTTTAATTGATATACTACACTATTTTGGTTACTATTATTTTATTGGTAGTCTCGAAATCAAGTAGTGTCAGTTCTCCAACTTTATTCTTCTTCAATATTGTACTGGCTATTCTGGATCTTTTGCCACTGCATATAAACTTTAGAATTAATTTGTCAATATCAATGAAATAACTTGCTGGGATCTTCATTGGGATTGCATTGAATTCATAGATCAAGTTGGGAGGAAGTGACTACTTAACAATAAAAATCTTGTCCCTGATCATAGATTATCTCTCCATTTATTTAGTTCTTTGATTTTGTTCCTCAGAGTTTTGTAGTTTTCCTCATAAACATATTATACATATTTTGTTATATTTATACCTAAGTATTTCATTTTCTTGGGTGCTGTGCAAATTACATTGTTTTTAATTTCAAATTCCATTCATTGCTGATATATAAGAGAGTAGTTGACCTTTGTATATTAACTTGTATCCTACAAATTTGTAACCAGTTTTTAGTTTCAAGAGGTTTATGCTGATTATTTCAGATATTCTACATAGATGATGATATCATCTCTGAAAAAAGACAGTTTTATGTCTTTCTTTCCAGCCTGTTTACCTTTTATTTTCTTATTCTATTGCATTTTTTAAAGCTTCCTGTACAATATGGGCAAGTAGTGATGAGAAAGGATATCCTAGTTTTGTTCCATCTTAGTGGGAAAGCTTGAGTTTCTAATCATTAAATATGAATTAAAATGTAATTTTTTCATGGATAGTGTTTATCAAGTTGAAGAAGTTCCCTTTTATTTCTAGGTTCCTGAGAGATTTTATCATGAAAAATGTTGAATTTTGTCAAATGCTTTCTCTACTTCTACTGATATGATTATCTGTTTCTTTAGTCTGTTGATGTGATGGGTACACTTTGAATTTTTGAATTTTGAATCAATCTTCCACATCTGGAATAAATCCCACTTGGTTGTGATATAGCATTCTTTTTACACATGTTGGATTCATTTTCCTATTATTTTGTTGAATTTTCATTTATATTCATGAAAGATATTGATATGTAGTTTTCTTTCCTGTAATATCTTCATCTGGTTGTATTAGGGTAATGCTGACCTTATAGAATGAGTTAGGAAGTATTCCCTCTTCTTCAGCCTTCTGAAAGAGGTTGTAAGAATTGGTATAACTTCTTCCATAAATATTTCATAAAATTAACTAGTGAACTCATCTGTGCCTAGTGCTACCTGTTTTGGAATGCTATTAATTATTGATTCAATATCTTTAAAAGACATAGGTCTATTCAGGTTGGCTATTCTTGAAGATTGCATCTTTCAAGGATTTAGTCCATTTCATGTAGGTTATACAGATCTTCATAGTATTTCCTTATTATGCTTTAAATATCCATAGGATCTATAATGATGTACCTGCTTTCATTTCTGATGTTAATAATTGGTGTCTTCTCTTTTTTTTTCTTAGCTGGCTCGATGATTATTGATTTTTTTTTAAAGATTTATTTATTTATTTATTTATTTGAGAGAGAGAGAGAAAATGAGAGAGATAGAGAGCACGAGAGGGAAGAGGGTCAGAGGGAGAAGCAGACTCCCTGCCGAGCAGGGAGCCCGACGTGGGACTCGATCCTGAGACTCCAGGATCATGACCTGAGCCGAAGGCAGTCGCTTAACCAACTGAGCCACCCAGGCGCCCGATGATTATTGATTTTATTCATCTTTTCAAATAATCAACTTTTGGTTTTGGTGTATTTCTCTATTGATTTCCTGTTCTCACTTTCATTGATTTTGGCTCTAATTCCTATTATTTATTTTCTTCTGTTTACTTTGCAATATGCTAGGGAATAATAAGAAGAAAAATAAATGTTTTGTTTTACCTTTACTTATTCCTTTTTTATGCTTTCTCTCTCTCTTTTTTAAAGATTTTATTTATTTATTTGACAGAGGGAGACACAGTGAGAGAGGGAACACAGGCGGGGGAGTGGGAGAGGGAGAAGCAGGCTTCCTGCTGAGCGGGGAGCCCGATGCGGGGCTCGATCCCAGGACTCTGGGATCACGACCTGAGCCAAAGCCAGACACTTAACGACTGAGCCACCCAGGTGCCCCATGCTTTCTCTTTCTTTGTGTAGAACTGGATTTCTGACCTATATCATTTTTCTTATCTCTGAAGGACTTCTTTTAGTATTTCTTGCAAGGTAGGTGTAGTGGTAACAAATTCCTTGAATTTTTGTTTGTCTGAGAAACTATTGCTTCACTTTTGCAGGATATTTTCACAGGGTACAGAATTCTAGGTCAGTGCATTTTTTTTTCTTTCAATACTTTTAAATATTTTACTCCACTCTCTTCTTCCTTGCATGCTTTCTGAGAAGAAGATGATTTAAGTTTTATCTTTGCTTCTTGTAGGTAAGGTGTATTTTCTCCTTTGCTTTCTTTCAGGATTTTTAAAAAATCTTTGAATTTCTGTAATTTGAAAAATGATATGCCTATACTGTTTTTCTTAACTTTATTTTATTTATAACTATTATTATTTTTTTGGTGTTTATCCTGCTTGAAGTTATCTAGTTTTCCTGGTTTTGTGATTTGGTGTCTGACATTAATTTGGGAGAAATTCTCAGTTCTAATTATTTCAAATATTGCTTCTGTTCTCTTTTCTCTTTATTCTGGTATTTCCCTTATGCATGTATTTCGCCTTTGTAGTTGTCCCACACTTATTTGATATTCTGGGTTTTTTTAGTCCTTTTTTTCTGTTTACTTTTTACTTTCAGAGGTTTTTATTGAGATATTGTCAAACTCAGCAATGTTCTCTTCAGCTATATTCCATCTAATAACCCCAAATAAGGCATTCCTTATTTCTGTGATAGTATTTCTGAACTCTAGCATTTCCTTTTGGTATTTTCTTAGAATTTCCACATCTGTGCTCACATTGCCCATCTATTCTTGCATGCCATCTACTTTATCCATTAGAGCCCTGGCATATTATCCATAGTTCTTTTGAATTCCCAATCTTAAAATCCAACATTTTTGTCATATCTGAATCTGGTTCTGATGTTTGCTCTGTCCCTTCAAACTGTGCTTTTCTGCCTTTTAGTATGTCTTACAACTTTTTCTTGATAGTTGGGCATGCCATGTTGAGTAAAAGAAACTGTTGTAAATAGGCCTTTAGTAATGTGGTGGTAAGATGTCAGGGGAGGTGAAGCATTCTATAGCCATAGGATTAGGTCTCAGTCTTTCAGTAAGCCTCTCCCTTGGGCTACAATTTCACCAGTGCTTTTCAGTCCCCCACCAGTATCTTAGGTGGGGCAGGATGGCTAGATTAGACTGGAGTAGGTATTTTCCTTCTCCCCTGTGTAAGGCTAAATGGCTCTGGGATGGAGTATTTCCCTTTTTCACATGGAAGACTAGAGCCAGCTGAGGTTGCTTATTTCCCTTCCCCTAGGCCAGTTAAGGTCTGATAAGACACAGGCAGGTTAAGTTTTGATTAAATAGTTTCTCCTGGGGGCAGACCTTTTTAAGAACAGAATGGTCTGAGGGGGTATTTCAAAATGGTTTCCTCCCTTTCCTTGTAGTATGTAGGAGGGTTTTTTTCTAAAGTGTTTACTGTGAGAACCTAGTTTGAGTCTAGAAGGTAAACCCCACAAAAGTGTGGGTTCCCTCCACTCTGAGTGATTCCCCTGGTTTTTCACTCTCAGAGTTGTACACGCTGAGCCTCCTGCAATTCATCAAATACGATTCTGGTTTCCCTGCCCTGACACTGGTTCCTGCTCAGGTTTCTGTGTATGAGTTTCTGCTCTGGTAAGTTATGATTCTCTGTATTCACTTGTTGGTCTTTCCAATTTGGGGGGCACTGGTTTGTCCTGTGACCTCACTTCTATTATGGATTTTAGAAGAATTCTTAATTTTCCAGTTTGTTCAGACTTTTACTTGTTAGGATGGAGTGGTGGCTTCCAAAATTTGGTAATGCTGAGATCTCTGACAAGCATTTCTAACAGCACTGTTTTTACAAAATGTCCTTTTTGTATTTATTGGCACAGTGGTACTAGAGAGATAGGTTAAAGCAGTGCTAACTTGAAACAATTAGGGTGTCTTGGTTGCAAATAACAGAAAACTCAAAATTCAAAAGGGCTTTAATAATGATATTAATTACCTCATTCCAGAATCAGCCTAGAAGTAAGATGATAATTCCAGGGTAGTTTAGTTCAAAAGCTTACAAGGTCATCAACTGCCCAAGTTCTGTCTTTCTGCTCTACTATCTTCAATAAGTAGTTTTTGTCCTTAGACTGTATTAATGTCAATATCTTATTTTTTATATTGTAATAGTAATTCTGCAAGATGTTACATTTTGAGAAAATTGGTTATAAGGAATTATAACCAATTATAAGGAATCTTTGTGTTATTTCTTATACCCCTATGTAAACCTACAATTCAAAATATAAAGTTTAATTTAAAAAACTGAGAAGTACAAGTAGCTTAATATTAGAGAGTAAATACTTATTTGAGGGTATTTGGAGATGTGAAGAAAGAAATTGGTAGGATAGGGGCCTAGAGGGACTTAAAGTTCGTATTTTATCTTGCCAGTTATGTCATACTGTTATGTTAAGTTTTAAATTGCTAATGTAACAAATTATCATAAACTTTAATGGCTTAAAATAACACAAATTTACAATTGTGGAAGTCAGTCTGAAATGGGTTTCACTGATTTTTTTTTTTTCCCCATGAAGAAGATATTTGCAGGGCTATATGTATGTGATTTTTGTGGTAACTATAAGGAAAATTCTGTCCCCTTGTTTTTTCCAACTTCTAGAGATCACTTGCCTTCCTTGGCAAGTAATTTTTCCCTCCATTTTCAAAGCCAAGACAGTGGCGTTTTCAGAGGTTTCAGTGACTTCGACCCCTCCTCCCTCTTTTAGTTACAAGGACCAGGATAATCTCATCATCTCAAGATCGTTAACTCAATCACACCTGCAAAATCCCCTTTTGGAATTGAAGGTCGAAATTGAGTACATGTAATATTAGGTGTTTTCTGTCTTTCAGTTGTATATAGTGGTATAATTTGCCTACTCCCCAACATCTTCCAATCCTGGGCCCAAGGCTGGACTCAACATAGAAAAATTTAATGACAGAATTATTTTTGCTCTAGATTGACGTGCCAGATCACGGATGTTCTTTTAGTAATGCTCCTGTGGACTTTGACATTTTGCTGTGTCCCAATTTTTGTTGCTGCTTCAGAATTGGAATTATTTCAGAGATTCCAAACATACAGATGTGCACAACCATATGTTAAATGGTGTGTAATTTTTACTGCCTCTTTTCAAACAAGATCCAATGGCGGTCTGCCTTGTATGAGACCGTTGTATTGAAAAGCCTGGGGTTCCTTAATTCTCACTGGCTTGTTTACTCTGAAGATTCATTTAGAAAAGTAGGTGCTGATTGCAAGGGATTCATCTGTTCTACTTTGCCTGGAGTAGATATTAATATCAAAATTGAAAACATTCTTCTGCAGCACAAAATTTACTATAATTGTTCAAAGTGGAAAAACAAGTCAGTATGATTTTTACATTTCTTTTGTCTTTAGCCAGGGAAAAATAATTTTACTGAAATTTTCCATATACAGGCTGTCATCTGTTCTTTTTCATCTCTGAAGGTGAAATATCCATAGACATGACTTTCAACATCGTTCTTTAGAGGTTTATACAAAGGACTTATATAACCAGATTTATAGTTAAATACTTAACTGCAGTGTAAAGGACTGTGATTTGTGGAATAGGAATGATTTGTATTAATCTTTCTCAGCTTTTCATGTATTTTCCAATTTCAGCAAGATTAGAGCTCATATGAGATTGTCCTTGGTTATTGCTGAACAGGACAGATATTATTAGTTAAAGCAACATAAGCATGCATTGTATTTACTTACTGAGTCTGTTTAGCACAAAGAATTTCCACAGAGATATTTCACCTGATCAGAAGATGTGAAACTCCACCAAACTAATATGCTCCATGGCTTAACCAACTATACTGTCATTTCATGAAATTTTAACAAAGTTAACAATAAATTGTAAATGAGTTCAGTGTTATTACTTGCCATGGAGTAGCAAAAAGAGGTAGAAATGTGAAATGCAAAGCCAGTGAAATTAACATTTAAAGCAGCAATCAGTGAAAATATCATTCAGAATCTCAATATATGCTAGGTTCCTAGACATAGAATTCATAAAGCAGAGCTTCTAAAATTTTGGCTATAATTTCTGAAAGGAACACTGATACCTACTTGCTGACACCGTTTTAAATTCTCTTTTCAGAAGCTGAATAGTAATCATTACCTTACTACCATTACTTTGTAACTATTTGACATGATTTATCCCTGAATGTCAAAGATTTACTATAATACCTTGTCAATTTAGTAATTCCTTAGCATCCTTGGGATAATGGGGAGTTTTCCTACAGTCAAGTGTAATGTGAATGGTAGAGACAAAATGAGAATTCACTTCTTTGTTTTTAGGCCCCAAATATCTGCACTATGATGCATATTCACTTTTGGACAGTGCAAGAATTAGCTGCCCAGTACTAGACTGTGAAATGTTTCTATACCTGCAGGGAGCTATGTTTTGTAACCAAGTTACTAAGGAGAGCTTATTTAGAGAAAAATATAGACCATAGTGAAGGAACACCAGAAACTACGCATCTAGAGTAGCTGAAAGAATCAGAAGAGAAAACAGAGATGGGGAAAACTGATAGCTGCTTTTTGACACTGGAATGGCTGCTATGTCTAGTTCCTGAAGTTCTTACATATGGCATTAACATGAAACATGCTTCAGTCTAACATCAAGGCTTAGAAAATTAGAAGTCTCCACTGATGGACTCCTTACTAGGCGTGAGCTCTCCGCTCAAGTGTTAACTGAAACCTGGATTGCCATTTTCCCAATATGTTGTTGAAAGAATCGGCTATGTTGTGCAATAGATTACAGGAATATGATCCTATTTCTCTTTATATTTTTATGATTATTCAGCCTAACAAAGGGAGAGGCTAAGGTATCCAACTGCCCAGTAAAGGGTAGAATAGTCTGATGCCCCCATGAAAGAAGACTATCAATATTCAAGACAGGCAAATCTAGCTGAAGTCCATGAGAATTGCCCCTAATTGTTCATGGCATATTATTCTGTTTGCTTGCAAATATCGGAAATAAACAATCTAGGCCATAAATACAACTCATTATGTTGATCTTTCTTCTGTAATATATACTCCTAATCATTTTAATGTTTGATATCTTTCTCTTCTACAAACAACAAAGCAGTTCTTTAAGAATCTTACTCTTCTGAGCTTTAGATGTGCTTTGGTAACTTGTAGCTAAATCAGAATAATGATGGAAATAATTTAGTGCTGTTATTTTTGTTCTCGGAGAACATCCTGAATTTGTTCCATAGGCCATCCTTAGGAGACTCTCTCTGATTATTTTGCCTGGTCCTTGAATTCTAGTGAAATGCACACACTGGTGGTACTCTCTCCAACATGGCAGACCTACAATGGAGTTCATAAATTTCCTAATTAAGAATTCAAGGAAGCATATAGACAGTGGTAAGACTTCTTAATAGTTCTACATATTAATCATATTAGTAACATAGGCCTAAGGAGGGGAAAACAAAGTACAAGTTCTTGAATTGAGATACTAACTGGGATTTCTTCAATGAGCTCTATCGCTTTTATTTATTCTGTTCTGTAGTTTCCTACTTCAATTTCTCCCTTTTCCCACTGATTGACTTTTTTCCTTTCGTATCTGGCCAAAATAAGAGATTATTTTATATGACCCAATCCAGATTAAAAGTCTTAAAACAGACAAACAAAATGAGGTCAAACAAACATCTGAATTTAGAGTACATATCCCCTGGATTTATATTATGGACTTTATCTGAAAGATTGAGAAGCATTCTTCAGTGTAATGAATTGAATATGATTGGGCTCTGGATTAAATCACTGTGTCAGTCAACCAGAAGTTCAACTTATTACTGCACCTGATTCCATTTAAATTTTTTATGAGACACACACAACTGGGGAAATTTGAAGCTGCTACCATAAGAGTAGAAGCCAAACACCTCCAGAGATGATTTTATGCAGCACCATGCCACCCTGTACCATGAAAAATGCTATGGAGAACTATAAAAGTATTTTAATATAGAAAATAATTTAAAATAGAAAAAATAAAGCAGGCATTGACTGACATACTCCCTTTTAGTTGTGTGAATATACTTGAACATAAATCTAAAGACAAAAGAAAAGCAGGTTGCATAGTTTTATCTATACTTCCATGTGAATACCTGTTAGTATCTTGAGATCCTCAAGCAATGAATTTTGGTATTTAAAAATTTTACAAGTACGTTTTGTTGCAGTAATTAAAAAAAACTTAAAATATATAAATGAGCATAATAGGATCCTCAATTACTAACATCAAATATCAATAATTAAAGACTACAAAGAAATCAAATCACCATTCTTTTCTATATTTCTCCTTTGTTTTATTCTTTTGAGAACTTATTTCTGGTTCAGTTAATCTTGACATGACCAAAAGAATTGCTGGCAGTACATGTTTGTTGGATGACCTCGTGGTGTAAAATTAGTTTAACTTTCTAAATCCTCACATGTAGAGCATTTGTCTTTCCTACCTTCATGAGTACCATGCAATAAAATAAAGTGGCCCTGTTACAGGAATGATAATGTTTAAAGTATATATTGACATAAAGTTTATTTCAAAGTGCTGTGTATTTTGTTATTTGTAAATCTAAGTTTTGCAACATTAACTGTTCTCTCACGCTCAAAATAAAGTGTAACTTTGCTGAGAAAAAGAGTGAAACCCTTATCCCAAGAGCTAATGCACAAGAGTTTCACTTCTAGCAAAGGAACATCTATCTACAAAACTGGTCCCTCTGTTTTTCTTTAGTCATTGCTAAGTTCTGGATATGGTAAGGTGATTAAGAGCCCTCTTTGTATGAAAAATGGTCTTTAACATAAATCAAGTGTTCCTACTGATGACAAGTTGAAGATATAAGCAAGTTTTGGCATTCCTGACTTTGCTGATTTGTGAAATCCAAGGGAGTTCCTCAACTGTTAGGGTAAGATGTCTGTTTTCTGAGGACCAACTTACCTGTTAAACACAGCAGACCTAGTGCCTCAGTCTGACCATAATTTTAGGGGCTCATTAAAATGTTTTAGACTTAAAAATTTTATTAGGAAAAAGAAAGCTTTTAGTGAAAGAAAATGTTTTACGTATTAATATATTTGTTTTATGTCAATGCATTTTAAAAACCTAATTTTAATATTTTTATGGAGGAAGGAGCCTACAAATGCAGAAATGCCTAAGACCCATGAAAGTCCTAATGTTTCCCTGCTCACTTTGACCTGTAAACATAATGAAAGAGAGCAAGGACAGAAAAAATGTTTTGTGTAATGGTATAATGTTATGTTTTAGAATCTGAACATTCTAAAAATAAATTTCAGCCAATTTATCAATCATTTACTGAATGGGTACTAATTACATTCAAGCTGAAGTGAGAGCTATAATGTGAATATATTCCAGCATGTTTCAATTGGAGGTCAAAACATTGTTGTTTGCTGCATTCAGGAGAAAATTGCCATTCCACAGGACCCTGCTTCATCAGTCCGTTACTCATTCAAAGACAGCACTGGTTCTTGACTTCATTGCCTTCCAGGTTGGATGAGATCAGTGATGATATGATTCTACTGCAATGTATTGCCCAAATCTTTCATCTGAATGCAGCACCTGGGCCCTCTTCAATATTTTATGGAACAGAAAACTCGTGAATAAAGCCACAACAACTACCACTAGCAGATGCCAAATCCTTCCTAAGGTGGTTATATGCACCTAAATACAAATTTCTCCATGGTGTTTCCTGGCACTATCTTGTTGAGGGCAGAACTTTGAATTGGGTATAAAAAAAAACCCTGATTCTTGTCTCTTGTCTCTGCTGTCCCCTAAGTTTCTTGACCTTGAACTATAGACACATTCCATCTTGGATTTCATGTGTTTAAAACAAACAAACAAAAAACGGTAACTGATTTCTGGCATCTTTTCTAACTCGAAGTGTCAGTAATGCCATAAAACTATTAGATTGTTTTCCATCATGTCTTTATAGGATAGGTGCTTCCATTGCCTGGGTTCTGGACTACAAATCAGCAATTGCTAGGATCTCCTACTGACAATGAGCCCTTGAAATTGTCCACAGATATATATACGTAAAATAAACATCATTCCAGGCTGTAGCATACCTGCCCACATTTTAGGAGGCTCCTTTATAATTGCTATATGTCAAAGTTGCATAGCTCATATCCATGGGAAGTTTAGATATTACCCTTAAATAAGAATTGCACTCTGAGTTAACTTGGCCTTAATCTGTGAAACCTCAGGGAGGTCGAGCTGCCTCTTGTGATTGGCTTTTTGACCATTTGATTTACTAGGGAAGATAGAAGAAATCAGGAGGGTGATTTTAAACTTCTAATAACGAAGAAGGTTGTTAACTATTTATAGCCTTTCCTTGGTGCTGGCTTGTATGCGGCCTCAGTTTCTTACAAACCTAATGATCTATATCCAGATCTAGGTATCTAGCAATGTGACATAAGGTCTTACATATTGTAAATGTGAATTGTATTTTTACACTGCTTTAATGTAAACTAATCATATTTTGTGGTTTTAATTTTTGAAAGGTGCACAGCATATGTTGATATATTTGTATATGATTGCATATATAATAAACTAAAGAGAGGTATTATTTTCCTTTTATTAAAGTGGCTGAATCATAAAAAAAAATATACCCTAATGTACTAGCTAGGTCTTCCAGTACAGTGATGAATAGAGAAAATGGTAATGGATCATCCATACCTTGTTCCCAACCTCAGGAAAAAACATGGAGTCATTAAGTAGATTGTTGCGATCAATATTCTATATATCTATTTATTAGAAATGAGATAGTTGAGACAGTTCCCTTATATTTCTAGTTTGTTGAGAGTTTTAATCATGAAAGATCATTCAATTTTATCAATTTATTTTTCTTCATTAATAAGATAATTAGGATATTTTCATTGTTTTGTAATGTTTTAAATTGCATTGATGACTTTTTATGCCCTGTTTCACACCTAGCATCATATGTAAACTGTCTGCTATCATCTAAAGCCAGTCCTTGAAACACTCCTTTCTCACCTACTCAAGACCTCTTTGTGGCAAAATTCCTTCTAGGTGTCTGTATTCATGGTCTCTAAGTTTTGCCTTCCCATTTTTCAACATTTTCTTAAAGTCCTTAGCACAAAGAGAATTTGAAAGAATTGCATGGTGGAATCAAATGTACCCACAATCTAGATTCTACAATTAATCTTTTATTGTTGTTTTCATTATCTATCTCTGTTAATCTCTCAATTCATCTTTTATTTGACGTGTTTTGATTAAGTTGGAATCTTCAGTACACTTCACCAGTAAATACTTTGGCATGTGTATCATCAAAACTTTTTTATTTGGAGGAGAAGATCTAAAATTGGTGTTCTTTTTTTTTTCTTGAGTGGCTGGGAAAATTGTCTGAAGTCACCCAGGCTTTGCACTTTCTTAGTGGAAAGGTTTTCACTTACTGACTCCATAGTTTCAAATAGACATAAGATTCTATTTCCATTTTCCATTTCTTCTTGACTTTCAGTATATATTTTTAAGAATTGTTTTATTGTGAAATAAGTGTAGATTCACCAGAGGTTGGAAGGAATAATACAGAAAGATCCCATTCACCTTCACTCAGTTTCCTCCAATGATAATATATAACTGTATTCCAGTATTATAACCAAGAAATTAACATTGATAAACTCTGCCAATCTTATTCATATTTCATCAGTTTTTACATGTATTCATTCGTGTCTTTAGTTCTACACAGTTTTATCACATGTGTATATTCATGTGGCCACAACCACAGTGAAGGCACAGAACTGTTCCATCATCCCTCATGCTATCTTTTATGGAAACAGTGGTCTCCTTTTCTTCATCCCAAACTCCTGAAAAACACGAATCTGTCTTCCCTTTCTATGAATTTGTCACGTCCAGAATGTTATGTAAATGGAATCATATAATACATTACCTTTTTGGATCGGCCTTTTTTCCAGTGACCAAAATTCCCTTGATATAAGTTGTCGGATGTATCTGTTACCTTTCTTGCTAAGCAATATTCCAAGGTATAGGTGTAACACAGTTTGTTGAATCATTGACTCATTGAAGGACATTTAGGTTGCTTTCAGTTTGGGGTTATTAGGAATAAAGCTGCTGTGAATATTTGTGTGTAGGTTTATGTATGGCATAAGTTCTTTGACTTGCATCATAACTTATCCCTTGAATGGGTCACTATCCACAATAAATAATAATTCTATATTATCTCTCCTCTTAAAATCCTCTTTAGTAAAAATTCCCACATCCCTCTGGCTAGTGCCTTATTTCTCTGTTACTCTGTCATAAGGAAAATTACGTTGAGGCAATGGTAGCTTTCAAGTACACTACTAGGCACGCTATCTCACATGTCCTAGAACAGAAATGCTCAAAGACCAAATTAAATGCTTTAAATATTTGGTTTATTAAATAAATACAAAATACACTGAGAATCAAGAAAAACTTAGGGTAAGCTTACAAATTTAGGGTAAGGGGCAGAGTATGTGGAAGACCCACACTCTGATCTTGAGTAGCACAACGGCTCTATCTCCTTGTTCTCTTATCTGTCTCATTAAAACACAACCATCTTGAAGCTACCCTTCATTTATCTCACTGTTTCACCACCCATACACAAGTCTTGTAGTATCCACATACAAAATGAGTTCTGACTATGAATATTCCTTATCATCTCTACCTCTACCATTCTAGTCAACACCTCAATCAACTTTTTCTTTCAAGACTAGCACAATGGGAGCTTAAAACATTTTGTAGGAATCAGTTTCCCCATAAACCTGCCAGAGTTATCTTTGAACAGTGGAAGTTCCTTTTCAAAATCTTTTCGTTTCCAAGCATTCTTTAGGTCATCACAATCTGCCCTCTACTTGATTCTCAGACTTCTTTATTTTTATTTTTTTCCCTGAGTCAATCTTTTATCTGACCATTCCTCACACACTGCGAGTGAATACCAGGGAGAGTTTCTTTGCTGTTGGAATCCTCTGACTGGAAAGCTCTCAGAGCAGTTAGTTACAGGGATTTTCACCTCATTTAGGTATGTGCTTACATATCTCTTTCTCAGAGACTATTTTCTTAGCCACGTTATTGAAAAGAGCCAGATTCACCCTTACCACCTGTCATTCTCTATGCTTTTTCTGACTATTTCTTCCTCAGAAAACTCAAAACTTCTTAAGCTTTCAGAAATAACAGACATGTTTATATAACATGTTGTATGTTTTATATGTACATATTATACATGTGTTCTATATCTACATATGTGTGTATCTTGCTTTTCTCTCTGCAACTCTGACTTCATCCTCTCCTTTCACAATTAAATTCTGTTGAGATAGGAACACCTAGATTAGTGACTGAAACATATCAGATGTTGACTAAAAATGGGTAAAATACATGAATAAATGTGAACAGCAAATATGAGATAATCTTGGTTTTCATAATTCAGTCTTGCAGATTTATCGCATGATTTTGTCTCCTTTAAGTACCTTGTAACAAAGTGCCTATTACGATCGTTATATGTCTGATGTTTTTCAAATGTTGTGAAATGGAGGTGAAAGGCATCAAAGCAATGAAAACATTTATGCCATGGAATCAGACACACATTACATAGTTTCTAAATCTCTCCTCTATTACTGTTAGTTGTATTAAATTGCATTGCAGTTTATAAGGTGTTTTTTTTGGTTCATTATCTTAATTTAATCTCCAAAATAATCCTGTGAGTTACAGAAGATTTGTTTTATATCCTTTTTAATAAACAGATTTGGGAAGATTAAGTGCACTCTTCAGTAATACCTCATTAGTAGCAGAACTAGAATCTGAATCCCAAATCCTACACTCTTTCTAAAATATACTACATTATCTTTTCAAATTATGCTAGCATGTAGGAAATATAATTTAATTATTGGATTACTTATTTTAGCTCACTGATGCTATACATATATTTTTTTCTAATAATTGTGCTTAGCCAGGCTATTTTGAATTCCTATTTCACACTGAGTAAACAGATGTTTAATGATCTATCCATTTGACCTTATGATTTTTTTCATTAATTAATTCTTAATGATTATCAATCCTGTTCAACTTAAACATTATATTTTGATTTAAGGCTGTTCTCTTGCCATCTTGCCAGAATTGATTGACTTAATTGTAGCTTTGTGAAAGAAGCCTTCCCTGGGGTTGTAACAGCCAAGATTGGGGGTGGGGGAAGGGAATGCTATCTCTATCTGAAATGGAAATGTTGCCTTCACCTGCAGATTAACTGTTAATTAGCTTTTCTGAACAGTCCCAGTCCTTCTTTGTACAGGTGGGCAAACGTTGCCTCTTTCATGGAGCATATTGCTGTGTGCCTCTGAGAACCCTCTTTTTTGATGCATTTTCCAAGAATGGGAGCTGTAGCTTGGTTATGTTACCTTCTTGATTTATCTCCGCCTCTGTCAGAGAGGTTCCATTCTGCCATACCTGAGCTTTGAAGGTCCCGTGGTGGTGGTGGACACTTGCCCCGTCACTTTCTTGTAAACTGGGACAAATTGTAGAAATATAGGATGATTCACCTTATTCTACGTCCATCTTACTCTATACCCCAGCAGAATCAGGTGCTGTGTTGGTTAAGAGATGCAGAATAATTCAACTTAGTAAAAATAGGGTGGTTCACATATCTCAATGAAGCTATTTTTGAACATTTATATATCTTTGATATATAAAAACTGTATGTAAGGTGTACAACCTGATGTTATATGTATACATTGTGAAAGGATCACCACAATCAAGCTAATTAACATTTCTATCACCTCTACAAAATTACCGTTTTGTGTGTGTGTTAAAAGTTAAGATCTATCTTCACAAATTTCAAATATACATACAGTAATTTTAAACTATCAGCATCATGTTGTACACTAGGTTGCTAGAGCTTACTCATTTTACATAACTGAAAATTTGTATTCCTTGACCAATATCACCCCTTTTCCACCCCACTCCCTAAACTCTGACAACCATCATTCTACTCTGGTTTTATGAGTTGGACTGTTTCAGATTCCACATAAAAGTGAGATCATGCCCTATTTGCCTTTGTGCATCTTATTTCACTTAGCATAATGTTCTCCACTTCCATCCATGTTGTTACAAATGGCAGGATTTTCTTCTTTTTAGATGTGTATGTATGTGTATCTGTTGCAAGACTTTTAATGATCCTTCAAAGCGCCCCTGGCTTACCTATATAGGGATGAAAAACAGCCATACCTGTTATGCTCATATATAAGGCATTCCAGACTCCCCTCTGGGAAAATGGCTTGTCCCCACAACTGAAAGCTCTTAGAATACAGAGGTTTCTTTTTACCCATTCTTCACAGGCATGATTCTGGGCTGCAATGCCCTGGTTAGGGAAAAATACCATAAACAATAAATATGCTGTTATATAAACAATGATAGTTTTAAATACTGTGTTTTGATTTGATATGCAGGTGATAAACTTTTCCAAATCACATGGAATTCAACTTGCTGGGATTTATGATAAGACTTAAAAAATAAAGATATAAAGTCAGACTAATTGTATTTGATGATAGAGAAGATGTACCTTGCTTTAGTGGCAACTGATATAGTATAAAATGTCAGAGATGAAAGAGCAGGCTGGAATGTTTTTACCTATTTAACAAAGATGACATTGAACACAAAATCATACACTGAATCAGCTACTTTGGGAAAGAAAGATAACTTCAGGGAGTTTGATATCTCAGAGAATCATAGTAAAAATGTGATTTTGTTTTTTAGTTGATGTTGTGAAATTGCAGTCCTGTCTTTTGCAGTCATAAATGGAGTTCATTTTATTAAGTACTTTGTTGCCATAATTATTTTTTAAGGGTTCAGTTGTTCACTCACACATCCATAATATAAACAAAACAAAATCATACCTGTACATTAATTTAAAAAATTGGCACCTTTATTTATAATTTAAAAATACTTGATAAACTAGTACACAAACAGTAGTTTTTAGGACAATCTAGAAGACATATATCGCCAAAGATAGGACTAATTTTTTTTTACTTGAGTTTCTCGTTTGCCTTCAAGACTTTTTGTGGTTTGAGTAGACTTTGAATAATAGAAATATAGTAGAATCCAGATCCAGAGAGCCATTCAAAAGAGTTATGGAATTAGGTATATTTTCCTTAGTCATTGTAATTTTAGGAGTGATAACATTATAAAGATCCAGAACAGTCACTCTCAATGATTAGAATGAATGAAAATTTTCTAAGTTAATCTATACTTTTTTCCAGCTTTATTGAGATGTAATTGACATATAGCAGTATGTCAGTTTAAGGTGTACAACATGTTGATTAGATACAATTATATGTGGAGAATGATTACCACCATAGCATAACATGAGCTAACCCTTCCATCACATCATGCAGTTACCATTTCTTTTTATTGGGGGAGAACATCTTAGATCTAATCTCTTAAAATTTCAAGTATATAATACAGTATTATTAAGTGTGATCACTATACTGTACATTACATCCCCAGAACTTTTTATCTTACAAATGGAAGTTTATACCCTTTGACTACCATCTCCCCATTTCCTCAACCCTCAAGTCCTCTGGTAACCACCATTCTACTGTTTCTAGAAGTTCAAATTATTTTTAGATTCCACCTATAAATTATATCCTACAGTATTTACCTTACACTATCTGAATTCACATCACATGCCCTCAAGGTTCATCCATCCTGTCCTAAATGGTAGGATTTTCTTCCTATTTGACCAGTGTCAAGGAGTTTTTTCCATTTAGGAGTTTTATGGTTTCAGGTCTTATGTTTAGGTCTTAAATTATTTTGAATTAATTTCTCTGAGGGTGTGAGATAGGGGTCTAATTTCATTTTTTCCACAGTTTTCCCAACACCATTTATTGAAGAGACTACCCTTTCCCCATTGAGTATTCTTGGCTCCTTGGTCAAATATTAGTTGACTATATATGTGACAGTTTGTTTCTGAGCTATAGATTCTCTTCCATCTGCTTGTCTTTTTATGACAGTACCATACTATTTTGATTACTATAACTTTGTAGTATAGCTTGAAATTAGGAAGTGTGATACCCCCACCATTCTTTCTCCTTCTTATGCTTGCTTTGGCTAACCAGGGTCTTTGCAGTTGCATACCAATTTTAGGATTTTTTTTTCTATTTCTGTGAAAAATGCCACTGGAATGCCACTACATTGAATCTATGGATCACTTGGAGTAATATGCACATTTAAAAAAGATTAATTCTTCTTGTCCATGAACATGGGAAATCTTGGAATTTGTTTATGTCATGTTCAATTCCTTTCATCAAAGTTATGTAGTTTTCATCATATGTATGTTTCATCTCCTTGGTTAGGTTTATTCCTAAGCATTATTTCTGATGCCATTGTAAATGGGGATGTTTACTTTACTTTTTCAGATGTTTCTCACTGTGTAGAAACACAACTGATTTTGTCTATTGATTTTGTCTATTGATTCAAATTTACTGAATTAGTTTCTTAATTCTTTTTTAGTGAAGTCTTTTTTTATTATGTTAATCAACATACATTACATAATGAGTTTTGGAAGTAGTGTTCCATGATTCATTGTTTGTGCATAACGCCCAGTGCTCCACGCACAACGTGCCCTCTTTAATACCCATCACCAGGCTAACCCATACCCCCACCCACCTCCCCTCTAGAACCCTCAGTTTGTTTATCAGAGTCCATCGTCTCTCACGGTTGGTCTCCCCCTCCGATTTCCCCCCCTTCATTTTTCCCATCCTGCTATCTTCTTTTTTCCTAACACATATTGTATTATTTGCTTCAGAGGTACAGATCTGTGATTCAACAGTCTTGCACAATTCAAAGCACTTGCCATAGCACATCCCCTCCTCAATATCTATCACCCAGCCACCCCATCCCTCCCATCCCCCCACCACTCCAGCAACCCTCAGTTTGTTTCCTGAGATTAAGAATTCCTCATATCAGTGAGGTCATATGATACATGTCTTTCTCTGATTGACTTATTTCACTCAGCATAACACCCTCCAGTTACATCTACGTCGTTGCAAATGGCAAGATCTCATTCCTTTTGATGGCTGCATAATATTCCATTGTGTGTGTGTGTGTGTGTGTGTGTGTGTGTGTGTGTGTACACATATATATATATATATATACACCACATCTTCTTCTTCCATTCATCTGTTGATGGACATCTTGGCTCTTTCCACACTTTGGCTATTGTGGACATTGCTGCTATAAACATCGGGGTGCACGTAACCCTTAGGATCCCTACATTTGTATCTTTGGGGTAAATACCCAGTAGTGCAATTGCTGGATCATATTGTAGCTCTATTTTCAACTTTTTGAGGAACCTTCATACTGTTTTCCAGAGGGGTTGCACCAGCTTGCATTCCCACCCACAGTGTAGGAGGGTTCCCCTTTCTCTGCATCTCCGTCAACAACTGTCGTTTCCTGACTTGTTAATTTTAGCCATTCTGACTGATGTGAGGTGGTATCTCATCAAGGTTTAGATTTGTATTTCCCTGATGCTGAGCGATGTTGAGCACTTTTTCATGTGTCTGTTGGCCATTTGGATGTCTTCCTTGGAAAAATGTCTGTTCATGTCTTCTGCCCATTTCTTGATTGGATTATATGTTCTTTCGGTGTTGAGTTTGATAAGTTCTTTATAGATTTTGGATACAAGCCCTTTATCTGATATGTCGTTTGCAAATATTTTCTCCCATTCTGTCAGTTGTCTTTTGGTTTTGTGGACTGTTTCTTTTGCTGTGCAAAAGCTTTTTATCTTGATGAAATCCCAAGAGTTCATTTTTGCCCTTGCTTCCCTTGCCTTTGGCGATGTTTCTAGGAAGAAGTTGCTGCGGCTGAGGTCGAAGAGGTTGCTGCCTGTGTTCTCCTTTAGGATTTTGATGGACTTCTGTCTCACGTTTAGGTCTTTCAACCATTTGGAGTCTATTTTGTGTGTGGTGTATGGAAATGGTCCAGTTTCATTCTTCTGCATGTGGCTGTCCAATTTTCCCAACACCATTTGTTGAAGAGACTGTCTTTTTGCCATTGGACATTCTTTCCTGCTTTGTCAAAGATGAGTTAACCATAGAGTTGAGGGTCCATTTCTGGGTTCTCGATTCTGTTCCATTGATCTATGTGTCTGTTTTTGTGCCAGTACCATACTGTCTTGATGATGACAGCTTTGTAATAGAGCTGGAAGTCCGGAATTGTGATGCCGCCAGCTTTGCTTTTCTTTTTCAATTTTCCACTGGCTATTTGGGGGTCTCTTCTGGTTCCATACAAATTTTAGGATTATTCCATTTCTTTGAAAAAAGTGGATGGTATTTTGATGGGGATTGCATTGAATGTGTAGATTGCTCTAGGTAGCATTGACATCTTCACAATGTTCTTCCAATCCATGAGCATGGAACGTTTTTCCATTTCTTTGTGTCTTCCTCAGTTTCTTTCATGAGTATTTTATAATTTTCTGAGTATGGATTTTTGCTTCTTTGGTTAGATTTATTCCAAGGTATCTTATGGTTTTGAGTGCAGTTGTAAATGGGATTGACTCCTTAATTTGTCTCTCTTCTGTCTTGTTGTTGGTGTATAGGAATGCCACTGATTTCTGTGCATTGATTTTATATCCTGCTACTTTACTGAATTTCTGTATGAGTTCTAGCAGTTTTGGGGTGGAGTCTTTTGGGTTTTCCACATACAGTATCATATCATCTGCAAAGAGTGAGAGTTTGACTTCCTCTTTGTCGATTTGGATGCCTTTGATTTCTTTTTGTTGTCTGATTGCTGTGGCTAGGACTTCTAATACTATGTTGAATAGCAGTGGTGAGAGTGGACATCCCTGCCGCGTTCCTGACCTTAGGGGGAAAGCTCTCAGCTTTTCCCCATTGAGAATGATATTCGCTGTAGGTTTTTTGTAGATGACTTTTATGATGTTGAGGTATGTACCCTCTGTGCCTATACTCAGAAGAGTTTTGAACAAAAAAGGATGCTGTACTTTGTCAGCATTTTGTCAAATGCTTTTCCTGCATTTATTGAGAGGATCATATGATTCTTGTTCTTTCTTTTGTTAATATATTCTAACACGTTGATTGATTTGCGGATGTTGAACCAACCTTGCAGCCCAGGGATAAAACACACTTGGTCATGGTGAATAATCCTTTTAATGGACTGTTGGATCCTATTGGCTAGTATTTTGGTGAGAATTTTTGCATCCATGTTCATCAAGGGTATTGGTCTGTATTACTCCTTTTTGATGGGGTCTTTGTCTGGGTTTGGGATCAAGGTAATGGTGGCCTCATAAAATGAGTTTGGAAGTTTTCCTTCCATTTCTATTTTTTTGGAACAGTTTCAGGGGAATAGGTATTAATTCTTCTTTAAATGTTTGGTAGAATTCCCCTGGGAAGCCATCTGGCCCTGGGCTTTTGTTGGGAGATTTTTGATGACTGCTTCAATTTCCTTAGTGGTTATAGGTCTGTTTAGGTTTTCTATTTCTTCCTGGCTCAATTTTGGTAGTTGATACCTCTCTAGCAATGCATCCATTTCTTTCAGGTTATCTAATTTGCTGGCATAGAGTTGCTCATAATATGTTCTTATAATTGTTTGTATGTCTTTCGTGTTGGTTGTGATCCCTCCTCTTTCATTCATGATTTTGTTGATTTGAGTCATTTCTCTCTTCTTTTTGATGAGTCTGGCCAAGGGTTTATCAATCTTGTTAATTCTTTCAAAGAACCAGCTCCTGGTTTCGTTGATCTGTTCTACTGTTCTTTTGGTTTCTAGTTCATTGATTTCTGCTCTGATCTTTATGATTTCTCTTCTCCTGCTGGGTTTAGGCTTTATTTGCTGTTCTTTCTCCAGCTCCTTTAGGTGTAGGGTTAGGTTGTGTATTTGAGACCTTTCTTGTTTCTTGAGAAAGGCTTGTATTGCTATATACTTTCCTCTCAGGGCTGCCTTTGTTGTATCCCAAAGATTTTGAAGAGTTGTGTTTTCATTTTCATTGATTTCCATGAATTTTTTAAATTCTTTAATTTCCTGGTTGACCCATTCATTCTTTAGTAGGATGCTCTTTAGCCTGCACGTATTTGAGTTCTTTCCAAATTTCCTGTTGTGTTTCTGTTCTAGTTTCAAAGCACTGTGGTCTGAAAATATGCAGGGAATAATCCCAATCTTTTGTTACTAGTTGAGACCTGATTTGTGACCTAGGTTGTGATCTATTCTGGAGAATGTTCCATGGGCAGAAGAACGTGTATTCTGTTGCTTTGGGATGGAATGTTCTGAATATGTCTATGAAGTCCATTTGGTCCAGTGTGTCGTTTAAACTCTTTATTTCCTTGTTGATCTTTTGCTTAGATGATTTGTACATTTCAGTCAGGGGGGTGTTAAAGTCCCCCACTATTATTGTATTGTTGTCAATGTGTTTCTTTGCTTTTGTTATTAATTGTCTTATATAATAGGCTGCTCCCATGTTAGGGGCATAGGTATTTATAATTGTTAGATCTTCTTGTTGGACAGACCCTTTAAGTAGGATATAGTGTCCTTCCTCATCTCTTATTACAGTCTTTCTTTTAAAATCTAATTTGTCTGATATAAGGATTGCCACTCCAGCTTTCTTTTGGTGTCCATTAGCATGGTAAATGGTTTTCCAACCCCTCACTTTCAATCTGGGGGTATCTTTGGGTCTAAAGTGAGTCTCTTGCAGACAGCATATGGATGGGTCTTGTTTTTTAATCCAGTCTGATAGCCTGTGTCTTTTGATTGGGTCATTTAGCCCATTTACATTCAGGGTAACTATTGAAAAATAGGAATTTAGTGCCACTGTATTCCCTGTAAGGTGACTGTTACTGTCTATTGTCTGTGTTCCTTTCTGGTCTATGCTGCTTTTAGGCTCTCTCTTTGCTTAGAGCACCCCTTTCAATATTTCTTGTAGGGCTGGTTTCGTGTTTGTAAATTCCTTTAGTTTTTGTTTGTCCTGAAAGATTTTTTTATCTCTCCTTCAATTTTCAATGGCAGCCTAGCTGGATATAGTATTCTTGGCTGCATATTTTTCTTGTTTCGTGCTCTGAAGATATCATGCCAGTTCTTTCTGGCCTGCCAGGTCTCTGTGGATAGGTCTGTTGCCAATCTAATATTTCTACCATTGTAGGTTACATATCTCTTCTCCCGAGCTGCTTTCAGGATTTTCTCTTTGTCTCTGAGACTCGTAAGTTTTACTATTAGATGTCGGGGTGTTGACCTATTTTTATTTATTTTGAGAGGGGTTCTCTGTGCCTCCTGGATTTTGATGCCTGTTTCCTTCCCCACATTAGGGAAGTTCTCTGCTATAACTTGCTCCAATATACCTTCTTCCCCTCTCTCTCTTTCTTCTTCTTCCGGGATCCCAGTTATTCTAATGTTGTCTTATTGTATCGCTTATCTTTTGAATTCTGCCCTCGTGATCCAGTAGTTGTTTATCTTTTTCTCAGCTTCTTTATTTTCCATCATTTGGTCTTCTAGATCGCTGATTCTCTCTTCTGCCTCATTTATCTTAGCAGTTAGTGCCTCCATTTTTTTATTGCACTTCATTAATAGCCTTTTTGATTTAAATTTGGTTAGATTTTAGTTCTTTTATTTCTCCAGGAAGGGTTTCTCTAATAACTTCCATGCTTTTTTCAAGCCCAGCTAGTATCTTTAAAATCATGATTCTGAACTCTAGGTCTGACATCGTACTAATGTCTGTATTGAGTAGGTCCCTGGCGGACGGTACTACCTCTTTTTCTTTTTGCTGAGGTGATTTTTTTCGTGTTGTCATTTTGTCCAGAAGAGAATAGATGAATGAGAGAACAAAATGCTAACAGGGTAACAACGTCCCCAGCAAATATACTCTAACCAAGTCAGAAAAGACCTGAAACCTGGGGAAAAGAAAGCGAAAGAAAGGAAAAGAAAGAGGAAAAGAAAAAGATAAAAACAAACAAAAACAGAACCAAGCAAACACAGAATATGATCAAATATGATCAGGCTAGTGCATAGATCAGTGGCACACACTAGATTTTGGGCGTATTTTGGTCTGTTAGAAGAAAGTGCCTCCTGGGCGCCTGGGTGGGTCAGTTGGTTAAGCAACTGCCTTCGGCTCAGGTCATGATCCTGGAGTCCCAGGATCGAGTCCCGCATGGGGCTCCCTGCGAAGCAGGGAGTCTACTTCTCCCTCTGACCCTCTTCCCTCTCATGCTCTCTCTCTACCATTCTCTCTCTCTCCCTCAATAAATAAATAAAAATCTTAAAAAAAAAGTGCCTCCTAAAATTTTAAAGAAAGATAGACATATATGTACAAAATAAGGGTTGATACAATGAAGGGATGGAAGATGACTGTAAAGATGAAAATTATAAAAGATTTTATAAAAGGAATTGATAAGAAGTTGTTTGAAAAAAGGAAGATTTTTTTTAAAAAAAAAAAGGGAGAGAATGTGATCAGGCAGGACACTAGAACAAAGCCATACACTAGTGATTTAGGACGTAAATAAAAAATAAAATAAAATAAAATAAAATATTTTATTTGTAAATAAATAATATAAAATATTTATATTTTATATTAATTAAGATAAATATATAAAAATATATATTATATATATATAATATATATTTATATAAATATAAATATATATAAAATATATATATAATATATATATTTATATAAATATAAATATATATAAAATATATATAAAAATATATATAAATATATAAAATATATATAATATATATAAAATATATATATAAATATATAAATATATAAAAATATAAAATAAAATATTTTATTTGTAAATAAAAAATAAAAAAAAATAATTTTTTTTCCAAAAAGGGATTGATAGGATGTTGGTTGAAAAAGGGAAAAATAAAAATTCAAAAAAAAAGTCAAAAAAATTAACTTTGAAAAACTAATGAATCATTGTAAAAAAGCCATGAATTCTATGTGCAGTATTCCCCTAGCGCTGGAGTTCTCCCGTTCTCCTTGATCGGTAAACTTGGTCTTGGCTGGCTGTTCGTGCTGATCTTCTGGGGGAGGGGCCTGTTGTCCTGGTTTCCAAATGTCTTTGGTGGAGGCGGAATTGTCCCGCCCTTGCCGGTCTGGACTAAGCAATTTGCTCGGGTTTGCTCTCAGGAGCTTTTGTTCCCTGCAGACTTTCTGTACAGCTTTGGAGGCTAAGAGTGAAAATGGTGGCCTCCCAGTCTCCGCCCGGAGGAGCCGAGAACTTGGGGCCTCGCTCCTCAGTGCGTCCCCAGAGAAAAGCAGTCACTCCCATCTCCCCGGTCTCCCACCGCACTCCGTGCTCACCCGGACTGTGACCGAGCGTTTCTATCTCTGGCACCTGACTCGGTGTGGAGTCTCCAAACCCAGCAGATCCCTGCGGTGCGCTCCCGCGCTGCTCCTCCTGGGGGAGGAAGGGGAGTCTCCCCGGATCTGCTGCCTGTTGGGTCCCTGCTGGAGGAGCAGTGGCCCGACTTCCAGTAAGTGGTCACTTTTCTGTTCAGAGAGTTGTTGCTATTCTCCTCTTCGATCTCTTGTTGAGTTTGCAGGTGTTCAGAATGGTTTGATCCCTATTCAGCTGAATTCCTGAGACCAGACGAAATCCAGGTCTCCTACTCCCTTTAGCGAAATCTTTAGGATTTTCTATGTATAAGTTTATATATTCTAAAAAAAAAAAAAAAAAGACACTTTTACTTCTTCCAATGTGGATACTTTTTATTTCTTTTTCTTGCTTGATTGTGATAGCTATAACTTCCAGTATAATGTTGCATAGGAGTGGTAAGAGTGGGACACACCTGTCATTTTCCTGATTGTAAAGGAAAAGCTTTCAACCTTTCACCATTGAGTATGATGTTAGCTATGGACTAGTCATATTATTATCTTAATATTGACCACTTCTATACCTAATTAGTTGAGAATTCTTATGCAAGGATGTTGAATTTTGTTAAATGCTTTTTCTGCATTTGAATTTATCACATGATTTTTGCCTTTGATTGTATTATGACATGTCATACTCGATTGGCAGATGTTGAACCATCCTTGCATCCTAGGAATTAATTCCAAAAACTTAATCCTGTCAATAGTTTATTGAATTAAGTTTGCTTATATTTTGTTGAGAGTTTTTGCATTTATTGTCATAAGGGAAATTGACCCATAGTTTTCTTTTATTGCGGTGTTTAGTGGTGTAGGGTGCCGAGTGCATGGACACATGGTGGCAACAGGTCCAGAGAAGCATTATGTCTCTTTGGTTCAGGTTCTTGGGGTTTACAGCATCGGCCACTGTGTGTTCCTTGGAGAGCACTGTGGGTGTCCACATTGGATGCAAGGGCTGCTGGGTTCCTCAGCAGGGGGCACTGGCTACGGCTGCTGGCTAGGGACAGCGGCAGGAAACATTAGTGGCCAGAGTCCTTCATGTGCACACACACAGCTGTAGAAGCCAGCTGAAGGTATCTCTGCAGTGGCAGGGGACAATTACAGACATACACATGGTAGGTGGGTTCAGGCAGGTGGCAAGGCCTAGAGCCAACTACAGGTAGACTGGCAGCTGCAGAAGCATGCAGGTGCACAGCTAGAGGGGCTAGCTGCATGTGAGTGCAGTGGTACAGGCCAGTGACAGGAAACAGGGCCTGATTTGGTCTCACAAGCAGCTGTAGGGGCCCTGACTGTCAGCATGCTCTCTGATGGCTGCACAGCCTCCCCCAGGCAAATACACACCATTGGAGGCCAGTGAAAGGCATCAGACTGGTGATGTGGAAGTACACAGCTGGAGGGGCTAGCCTTAAGCATGTGCATGGATTGACCCATGGGGATCAGGTGTGTCATCTTGCATTGTGCAGCTGTGGAGGCCTCGGCTGGCTATAAGTGCACTTCAGGGGCTCTGGTAGTTCATGGGGGTAAGGAGCTGGGAGGACTCCTGTGGGTGGCATCAGTGAACATGATTACCTGTGGGGTGAAAGCTGGTGAAATCTGCAGGATTCCTAGAAGTTGTGCTGACCTTTGGTTTATTCAGTGGTGAAAGCTGCCTTATTTGTCTGCAGAGCAGGTTACTATGAGTCACAGTGGCTTCTGCTGCATGGATACCATTGAAAGCTCCTGCTTTTCTTTCTTTTTTTCTCCCTAGCCATTTCTGTATGTCTTGGTTTTGCTGGTCTGGGCAAGATAAAACTGAAGTGGGACTCTTGTGTGATCCCCCAAAAGGCTGGGGAAGCTGATTGCTCACTCTGCTCTTTCTTTCCTAACAAAGGGACTTCTTTCTAGTTGGGGAGTTCCCTTTGGCAAAGTGCAATGCTGGCTTGGGGGATGGAATGATAGGTAAAATGAAGCTGTTTCCCTTTTTTACACAGTTACTCTCAGATTTTTTGTTCCATTTGTTGTTGAAATTTCTTGTGCACTTCAGAGCTCTCCCAGAGCTATTTTTAGGTTTGTGGATAGCTGTCTAATTGTTGATCTCTGGGGGAGATAGACTGGGGTCTTGTACACCACTGTTCTGGTGATGTCACTATCCTATCATGATCTTTTCTTTTTCACTCCAGCTCCTATACTGTGTCTAGGGAGAGTCATCATAACTTAAAAAACAATTGTTTATTTAAATTGAGGCCTCTTTATCTGTAATTCTTCCTAATTTCTTTCTCTCTCTCCTCCCCCCCTCCCCTTTTCCTTCCCAGCGCCCTCCCTTCCTTCCAGTTCAGTGAGAGCAGGAATCCTGTCTGCACTCTTCACTGCTATGTTCCACACAAAGAGCACATAGTGAGGTACTTAACAATGCTTAACATAATAGATAAATATCATTTATGGATGTATGAAAATATATTCCATGAGTTTATACCTTTCAGATCCCTACTGATGCTCATAATAAATTCTTAACTCACCGATGATGATTTGACCTTAGTATTTTAAATACATTGCCTTATGTCTTCTTCTGGAAATGTTATAGTCAAGATTTAGGTCTGTGATCTATCCCAACTTAACATTTGTGTATAGCAACTGGTTGACATTCTTTTTCTTCCCCACATGAATATCTATTTTTTGTAGTGCCAAAATAGTTTCCTTTACTCAAAGAATTACCTTGTCACATTAGTTAAAAAATCAGTTAAACATGTGTATGTGACTGACCCCTCATGTGTTGAATTTATCTATTTTTAGACTAATACCACACTGTTTCAATTACTGTAGTTTTATAGTAGGTCTTGAAATCAGGTGGTTGAAGTTTTCTATCACAGCTCTTGTTTATCAAGATTTCTTTGGCTACTGGAGATTTTTGTATTCCTATATAAAATTGAATATCAGCTTGTCAATTTCTGTAAAATATTCTGATGTGATTTTGACTGAAACTACATTGAATCTAGTATAACCAAATTTGGGGAGAATGGATATTTTAATAATTTCTGATTTGCCAACACATGAACATGTTTGATCTTTTTCTTAAGGTTTTTAAAATTTCTCTCATTAAGAATTTGTATTTATTCCTAGCTATTTGATGTTATTTGATAATTTTATAAATGATAGCATTTCTATTTCATCTCTACTAGTTTCAGCTAATATATAGAAAGAGAAACAATTGATTTTTTTTTACATGTCGACCTAATTATTTCTAGTATATTTTTTATAGGTTGAGTAGCGTTTTCTTTTACATAACAATGTCTTCTGCAAATAGACAATTTTACTTTTTCCTTTCTAAACACTATGCTTTCATTTAATTATCTTTTAGTACAATGTTAAATAGAATTAAATAACGATATCCTTGACTTGTTTTTGACCTTTGGGAAATATTCAGTGTTTCAGCATTAAGTAAATATTGTTGCTGTTTTGTTGATGACACTTAACAGATTGAGGAGGTTGTCTTTTATTTTTTAATTTTTTTATTAAACCTTCATATTTTATATATGTGGTAGTGCAATGGTTAAAAGGACTGACATTTAACGGAAGTAGACCTATGTTAAAATTCCAGTTCTGACGTTTGTTGGCTGGGTGACAATGGACTGGTTCCCCAACCTTTCTCTTAACATATATTGCATTATTTGTTTCAGAGGTACAGATCTGTGATTCAACAGTCTTGCACAATTCACAGCGCTCACCATAGCACATACCCTCCCCAATGTCTATCACCCAGCCACCCCATCCCTCCCACCCCACCCCCACTCCAGCAACCCTCAGTTTGTTTCCTGAGATTAAGAATTCCTCATATCAGTGAGGTCATATGATACATGTCTTTCTCTGATTGACTTATTTCACTTAGCATAACACAAGGAGGTTGTCTTATATTTTGGTGTGCTAAGAATATTTTCTTTAAAACCATGAATGCACATTGAATCTGTCAAGTGCTTTTTATGTATCTGTTGAAGGAAGAATGAATTTTTTTTTTTTTTACTCAGCTAATGCCATCAGTTATTTTGTTTGCTTTTCATACGTTAAACTTTGTATTCCTGAGATGAGATAAAACTGGTCATGATGTAATATATTTTTTATATATTATTTGGTTAATTTTGCTAATATCTTATTATTTTTGTGATTATACTCAAAAGGGATATTAGTCTCTAATGTTTTTTTCTAATGTGTTCATAGTATTTTGGTAAGAGGCTGATACTTGCCAGATAGAACAGGTTGAAAAGTGTTCTCTATTTCCTGAAAACATTTAAAACTGGTATTTTTAAATTTAATGTTTGAATTATATTACTTCAAACTTTATATTTAATAGCATCTAACAGTTTATCATCTCCTACCTCAAATAGAATTCTTTGTCTGGGACCCTGCGGAAAATGTTTTTGACATATGCCACTCCTCTTCACTTTATTTGGGAACTACCACTATAGGATGTAGCTTTACCACAAACTAATCTCAATTTTGGCTTTGATAAACCCTAATAACCTTGGTAGCCCCTTCCACTGTGGAATACAAGGGCGTATCCTATGCATTTCCTTTCTTCCCTCTTTCGTTTAGAGCCTGGTGTGTGATCCAAACATGGTAAATGAGATACATATATCTTTGATTCTGGAGGAGGTAGAATAAAGGGCCAGGATCAGATTGTGATTTTTAACTGTGGCTGTAGTTGAGTGGAGAGTCCACATGTGCAATTAAGAATACTGAGAATACGTAGTATCTGACGTTGTCAGGAGCTGACCAGTGGTGGTGATGGTGATGGTTCCAACAGTAGCAGCACAGTGTGATTACTCCTTGCCAGCAGATTGATTGTGACTAGCTCTATTTGGATACCAACACAACCTGATTTTCTAGATTTTCTCTGAATTCTTCATTCTGCTAGGGTCCTTTGAATAAATTTCTGCTGGCAGAATCAATTTCTGTTCTCTGTAACCAAACTCATCTGCTAGTATTCTTACCATAGCATGGAGAATGTTGCCCTTTATATAGTAGACATCATGTATTTACTATGCTTCCAGAGAAGACTGAGTAACCAGTTTGCTCCAGTTACACATAAGTATTACACATTTGTTTGTTACCTAATGTTACTCTTCAATTCTAATATAATTTCTTTTTGCCTGAAACAAGAATTATATATATGAAATATCAGCTAAGGGAGAGCTGCCATTAGCTCTTTATGTTAAAAAAAAATCTATAAATGTGTATTCCCTCCCTGCCCCCCAAAAAAAGAAAAAGGAGCTATCATGGAATTTGTACAGATTTCAAGGGTATTTGGAGTGAGGTATTTTTCCACTGAAAGAAAATGATAAATGGAGTTGCATACAACTCTTATGAAAGTGAAAGACTTCAATGAGATTTTACATTGATAGAGTGCCTCAGGGTGTCATCTTCCAAAGGTAAAATCTAGGGTCAGGAATTGATCCTTGGGGAAGCCAATCTTTAAAGTTTTATAAAGGTCAAAGCATTTCACCTCAAAGTTGTTTCTTAATGGCTATTCTGGATCGTTGCATAGTCAATTTGATTGATTGTGCCATTTGAGGCACCTAAAAGGGAAAAAAAAAAAAAACCTGCCAAAAATTGGTCAATATGTTGGCTACTTGTAAACCTAGGAAAAGAAAATTGTCCTTTTTTATGTTGAACTTCATGTAAAATTTTGTTTTATAGTGGAAAATACTGAGTCTGTAACAAACACCTAAAAATATTTTAAGTATCAACACAGTTAACACATATATGTGCAGACATACACGCACCAAAGTTTTCTATTTGTCTTTCTAATGCCTATTTTTGCACATCTTTTTGCCCTCCAGAACTGATATTTGTAATGATGGACAGGTTAAGCATATTATTGTATAAGAGCCCATGAAATACTAGGTTTAAGGTAATAAGAACATCAGAAGACATTTCTCCCTTTAGCTCCCTAGTTTTGGAATGACATAAAATCAAACCAGGATCCCCCTAATTATTATAAGATGAAATACAACAAAGTTACAATAGCAGAAAACATTGTTATCTGAAAGCCAGTCAATGATTGGCTTTCTTACCTGAGCATTTTTTATTAACTATTGGAGAAAATTAATTATATGCTTGTTAAGGGCTGACTACTTAGTAATTATATAAACTTGAACAAGTTGGTTAATATCTCTGAACCTCAGATTCTTCCATTTCTAGCTTGTAACTTTATCTGTAAGGCTGGGTAATACCAGCACCTCCTAGGATGGCTGTAAAATTTAAATGGGATAAGGTAAGTAAACACAGCATTGTGGCTATCATATGGTGATGCTCAAAGAATTTAGCAATAATGACCCTACTATTTGCAATGGCCCTGTTGACCATACTATATCTGATTCGCATCAGTTAGAGCTCTTACCTCAGTAGACGGGGAGAGTGCCACTTTCAATAAATCTAGGACAGCCAGGTTTTCTTCCAGTGTTGAAGATTCCTATTTTAGTTCAGAAGCCCCGAAAGAAGTGGTTGACTTGGATTTAAGAACCATGAAGTATGAAAAAGAGACACCAGACATTAAAATCACACTCAGAGGAACTGAGTGCCCACAATGAAGTTGAAGTAGGGACACTGATACCCAGTTGAAAGAAAAATGGATTCATAGCTCGCATCTCACACTGATTCCAAGTCCTAGCTCATGAAAGGAAATGGCAGGTAGAATTCTCCAGTTTTTTTTTTAATTATTTCACCCCCCCACCCCTATTTGTTTTTCTGTCTTTACTTTTTCTCTTGAGGAAGTCCTTCTCCCTCCCCCTGCTCTCTCTCTCTCTCTCTCCTTAAATAAATAAATAAATAAACAAATAAATGTTTTTAAAAAATAAAAATAAATAAATTAGCTATACCTTCAAATTTCAGCTATTTACAGTTTCAAAGCCATACACAAATTTGTTCATCTGTGTCTGACTCATTTCACTGAGCATCCCATGTCATCCAGGTGCATCCATGTTGTCACATATGGCAGGATTTCCTTCTTTTTAAAGGCTGAATAATATTGTCTTGTATATGTATACCAAATTTCTTGATCCATTCACTGGACACTTGGGTTGTTCCCACATCTTGGCTATTATAATTAATGATGTAATAAACAAGGAAGTACAGATCTGTCTTCAAGATCCTGATTTCAGTTCTTTTGGCTTTATACCCAAAAGGGGAATTCTTGGTTCATAGAGTATTTCTATTTTTAATTTTTTGAGGAACTGCCATACTGTTTTCCCTAGTAGCTGCACCAATGATACCACTTATATGAGCAATCTAAAATCAAACTTGGAGAAGCAGGGAGTATAATGGTGGTTGCCAGGAGCCAGGGGAAGAGGGAAATGAGTAGTTATTAGTCAGGAGGTATAAAGTTTCAGTTCTACAAGATGAGTAAGTCTTAAAAATCTATACAGCATCGTGCCTATAGTTAACAATATTGTATATTTAAAAGTTTGCTAAGAGAGTAGACTTTTTGTTTAATGTTTTCACAGAACAAATAGAGCAATAAATAGAGAAGGTGGGAGGATACTTTGGGAGATGATCAATATATTTATGGCATAGATTGTCATGGTTTCATGCGTGTGTACTTATCTCCAAACTCAAATTGTATATATTAAATATGTATAGTGTTTTGTATGTCAGTCATGCCTTAATAAAGTAGTTTGAAAAAACCGGAAACTATTTAGGCTTTCTTGGGCTCAGTGATAAATTTATAATCACTTTAGTCAGAAACAATTTGTTAATTTTGTTGAATCTACTACTTAAATTCTTTCATAATTGTTTGCACATCTCTGTCCATACTGATTTCATTTTGCAATTCATAATCTAGTCCCTTACTTCCTTTCCAGCCATATACTCAAGCATTTGTCTAGTGCAATACACATGGGCTGACTTTATCTGTGGTTACTCAAATTTTCTTTTTATATTTTACATGCCCTTTGTTTTGAATGCTTTTCTTCCTCAACTACCTACCTAACATTTTTTTTGTCTTTCAGAATTTAACCAAAGTGATACCTTTGTTGAAGAATATCTTCTACAACTATCTCTGTGACCTATGACAGAATGAGATGTTTTATCCTTTGATTGCTTATGGCATCATGTATTATCCTATTTTTTTTTAAGATTTTATATATTTGACAGAGAGAGACACAGCGAGAGAGGGAACACAAGCAGCAGGAGTGGGAGAGGGAGAAGCAGGCTTCCCGCGGAGCAGGGAGCCCGATGCGGGGCTCGATCCCAGGACCCTGGGACCATGACCTGAGCCGAAGGCAGACACTTAACGACTGAGCCACCCAGGCGCCCCTTATCCTATTTTTTAAGATCTTGTTCACTAGAAACCTGTCTGTTGTGCTAGGGCTACCCTCTTTTTCTTCCTGGATCTGTTCTCTAAAACCAGTCGTTTGCACTCAAATGGCCCCATCAATTATTTAGCCTACTTGTACTGTGGGGGGGATATATCTAACAGGAAAGACAGTGAACTGAAGGTAAAGAATCCCAATGTTTACAAATATCTATGGTCTTTGACCTCAGAAGTGAAGAAATACGAATAAATCAGTTCCTTGAGCCCTAGGATTCCATAGAAAACATATGGGTAACATAAAAGAGTTTCACAGCAAGGGATAGCTGATTGGAGTTTTCATGTCTATAGCAAGATTAACAGCCAATTTTGTACACTGATAGGGCACTGGAAAGCAACTCCCTCTGCTGCTGGTGCAAGAATCTATGTCCTTGACCTCCATGCACAGCATACCTGGTGTTCATGCGGAACTTGCTAAAAAAAAAAAAAAAAAAAAAGAATTTACCTATTTTTTTAGTTGAAAATATTCTTAAAAAGGGCAGTGGTTCCTCCCAGAATGTTTAGAACTTACCTTTGAAGGAAACAAATAAAAATGTACACAAGAGGGAGAAAAACCCATGATAGATAAATCATAAATTAGTGAATGAGCCCAGTGATTGTAAATGGAAGTGAGGAAAGGTTTTAGCCTTTATGGCCAACTTTTTTAGGCTTTGAAGATTTAATAAAGCCAAGAATATCAAGATAGCATAGGTGCCATCAGAGAGAGAAATTGGTAACTTCTCTAGCTTAACTGATGATCGAAAAACAAAAGAATAAAATATTGGGTGATGACACATGTAAAATTCTGCATTCTAGTGTTTGGGGTGCAGTTTAACAAGAGGATGTAGTTAGAGGGCCAAAAGTGTGTCTGGCCAGAAGGCCCTGGATTTTCTGGGGATGGGCAGAAAGCATATCACCAAAAAGCCAGGAGCTAGGGCATGACCTCCAGATGGGTACCAGAGATGCAGAATTGTGCCATTTCCCAGAGCAGACTCAAATACATAGGAACACAGTTCTTAGATTAAGAGTAAAGGGAAGTAAAGCATGGGAAAGGCATTCAGGAAGTAGAGATGGACAGAGACAAATGGCTCAGAATATAGGTCCTTACTGAGACAGGGAAAGCATAAGGCAAATTTGTATAAAAATTCAACAAACTTGGGCACTGGAGAGAGAAAATGGACTTACTCAAATCTTTGAAGAACATGAATGGAGTAATTTAAAGAATATTAGAAACTGTAAGTTGAGATACAGATAATAAAGTTAGAAAATGATGGGGAGAAAGGAAAATGTCATAGGGGACACTTTCAGGCTGTGAAACAAGAATAGCTTTTGGGGGATTTGGCAGAGGAGGATTGGCTGTCAGAAACCTGACCTAAACCCCACTTCCACAGATGCATCCATTGGTTTGAAACAGAAAGACAAGGACATTCAAGAATAAGTTACATTTGGACAGTGTCCAGGGCAGTGTTGTTATGTGGAAATGACTAGGATACACAGAACTGAGGCCTTTTCATTCACTTTGTGACTTATTTGACCATTCTTTTTTTTTTTTAATTATTATGTTATGTTAATCACCATACATCACATCATTAGTCTTTGATGTAGTGTTCCACGATTCATTGTTTGCGTATGACACCCAGTGCTCCATGCAGAACGTGCCCTCCTTAATACCCATCACCAGGCTAACCCATCCCCATACCACCCTCCCCTCTAGAACCCTCAGTTTGTTTCTGAGAGTCCACAGTCTCTCATGGTTCGTCTCCCCCTCCGATTATTTGACCATTCTTGATTTGAGGTTCAGAATTTTTAGAGTTTCTCTCCCTACTCCTCCTTTTCCCCACCTCCCAGCCCCTTACTACTTTTCATTTTCTTACCTGTATACGTTTACCTTTATTCTTACTAAGTATAAATGAAATGACAAATGTTGGTCACTAGTGGAATGGGTCCTACTGGTGAGGAAGTAGAAGTGGGGCTGAAGAGCTGGAAACAGTTTCTCAGCCACCCAGGGGGAGGCGGTTTACACATTGGATTCTCCAGTACTAGCCTGTTCTGTAAAAGGAGGTATTTGTCTAGTCTTTGATCCTGCCATCGGCTGGATATCTTTTTGTAAGGTCAAAGGTTGCTGAATGGAAATGGATGCCTAAAATTGAATTCTAAGATCTGATGGAAGAAGAACAAACTTGCAAGTCTTTATGAATTTGAGAAAGAGCACAGATTTAACAAATAATTGATACAGGCTAGAGGGATAATATTTTTAAATGAACTCTGAATTTAGGAAGGAATACTTTTGAGAAATTCTAGTTCAGAATCTGTCTGAGGATAGCATGCAGTTGAAGGTGGTTTAGGGTCCAGGGAACATAGGTAAGAACTCTGTGGGATATAATGAATCCAACCCATAAAAAAGCTTTTATGGTCCAGTCTCAGTCAAGGGTTAGCTTGTGTGGATGATACTGAGATAGGAGGAGAGTTTTGAAATGACTGAAGAAGTGCCTTTCGAGGAAAATAAAGCGATTAGAAAATAGATCAGAGAAGAAAAGTGGGATGTGCAACATGGATTGTTTGAAGGGAATCGATTCCAGATTTTTCGCTTTCATTATACTATTTTATAAAACTCCCTTAGAACTTGCCTGAATTCACAGTAGCTCTTTTTGTACTTTAAACCATAGGGGCACACCCCTTGCTCTACCTCACCTAACCCAAATCTCATAATATTGTATTGCCTCCTGGTGACAAGACGATAATGTGCAAACAGCAGCACTGATTTGGAGGAAGCTTCCCTTAATGATTTTTCAAGCCATTCTAAATCATAGATCTTACTGATTATGCTTGTTGGTACATTTTTCTTTAAGGCTAAAACTTGTCTCTTACTGTGATGTACTGAATTCTCAACAACATAAGTTGTAGAGGCCATTGGCTCTCATGCTTTTAAACCAGTAGTTCTTCGTGGGAGGTGTTCTTGCTCCCTAGGTAACATTCAGCAATATCTAGAGACATGTTTTGTTGGTGTTGGTGTTGTTGGTGTGTGTGTGTGTGTGTGTGTGTGTGTGTGTGTGTGTGTGTGTTGGTGCTACTGGCATCTAATGGGTAGAGGTCAGGGATGCTGCTGAACATAGTACAAATGCACAGAATCTCCTGCCAATGTCGGTAGTTCAGAGGTTGTCGAGAAACATTATTTTAAATATAAGTGGAATACCATATTTTTCAAAGTGCAAGAGATAAAACCTCTGTAATTAAGTTTATTGTTCCAGTGACAGTCATTTCTCTTTTTATTATATATTATAGAATATTTAATGCATTCTATTTAGTATTTTATTTTAATTAAAGATTTTATTTGAGACAGCAAGAAAGAGAGCACTACTGGGGGGACAGAGGACCCGAGGGAGAGGGAGAAGCAGACTCCCCGCTGAGCAGGAAGCCTGATGTGGGACTCGATCCCAGGATCCCCCAGATCATGACCTGAGCTGAAGGCAGATGCTTAACTGACTGAGCCACCCAGGCACCCCTATTTAGTATTTTAAAAACAAACTTCTTTAAACTTAAGACCAAAAAATATAGATACTAATTTAAAGGTCTGAGGAGAATGAAGTTGTCTTTCTCTCTGCCTAGAATAATAAATTTTCCTTAGATAGCCCATGGCACACTCTGTCATGTCCATCAGCAATTTGTTACAATGTTTCATTTTTAATGAGGTCTTCCTCAACCATACTATTTAAAATTATAATCTATCCCCACATCCATAACACTCCGATTGCCCTTCTTTGCTTTAGTTTTCCATGTCACTTATCATCATATAGTGTATGGTGTATCTAGTTGAACATCTGTTCTGTTAGGGTAGGGATTAGCCTGTTTCATTCAAGGCTGCATTCCCCACAACTAAAGAATATATTGCAAAAAGTAGGTATTTAGTAAACATTTGTAAAACGAATGAAAAATCCCATTGTAATGGGGAGAAAGCTTTGAAAAGATTCTAGAGAGAAGCTGGAAGGTAGTATGAGTGGAAAATGGACTTGGGAAGCATACAGAGGAAATCCATGAACTTTTTCCTGCAGGATACCCAGGGAACGTGATTGAGCTTAGTAGCCAAGAGATGACCGTCAGAGTTCTAGACTATCTGGAGAAATTGGAACTGCCCAGATCTGAATAGTGAGCAACCAATAACCTAGCAAAGGAGAACAGACAGAAGGGCAGACTAAAATGAAGAGCAATATTGAAAATAATACCAGGGGGAGCTCTGGTGAGAATTATTGAGCTTTTTACTTTAGCTGGTAGGTCGCCTGGTTTGGATTGACATTTAAAATTAAGATATGTCCAAATTTCAGCATTTATCATGTACTCTTTGTACATGATATTTGGTAAACAAAAAGACATAGGCTCTGGCTTGACAAGTCTGTGATCATTCGCTGAGAACATACAGTAACAGGCTTTAGATAATCAGGCTGCAGGAGGGAAAGCGCCTGTTCTATAGCAGGTATTCCAGGACTGATGGACAAGAGAAGAAGGTACAGGACATGCTAAGTGCTGAGGACAGGCCATTAGTAATGGAGTAAGGGCTTTTCAAAATGAGAAATACTTGCCAGTGTGCAATGCCCCAGTTGGAATATTTTTGTGCAATCTGTTGTGCCGGGGAAAAAACCTTCTATTTGCATACAGCTTCCTGCTGTGAAATTTTCACATGACCATGCTGGTTAAGGGAGACACTTTTTGTGGAGCCATTGAAGTGATGGGAGAGACTGGTAAGGTCGCTTTGTTTGAGTGATTGTTTTGTTTTTTTTTTTTTAGCACTTAAAATTTTTTTTATTATGTTAGTCACCATACAGTACATCATTAGTTTTTGATGTAGTGTTCCGTGATTCATTGTTTGCGTGTAACACCTAGTGCTCATTGCAACACGTGCCCTCCTTAATAGTTCAATGGAACCATTCAATCAACAGACGTTAATTGGTAACCTGCTCTGTGCCTGTCAGTAAGTAGTGTGTCATGCTTAAGAACCCTGATGTTGAAGTCACGTAAATCACAGCTCTTATATTTTACAAAGCTGAATTTTTTGAGAAAGAGTTAATTTTTGCATCTCACTTTCAACATCTATAAAAGGAAGTAAATCATAGCTCCCACATATCCTGCTGGGCACTATTGCTTGTCATTTGAGAAAGGCTTCCAGCAAAAAATGAGTTCAGTGAATGTATCCATACTTTTTTTTGCCACTTCATTAAGATGCTGGGGAGAACATGGGGGATCACCCTCTGTGTGACCTGTAGGTGGGGCTTAAATGTGACCTATAAAAAGCTATGCGAGGTGGTGTATAGATCACCTGTTCAGTATGTCATGTAGAACTATGCCAACATGCAGAAGAAAAAGTAGGTATTTTTGAAGCCTGTGCAACAGGGAAACCTTCACAGATAAGCTATGTGGCTACACTGGATAATGTGAGGTGAGACCCTTCTCTTGAGGGTTACCTGCAGGAAAGGGTGAAAGCCTTGTTAGCTTGTCATCGCTGTGGATTCTGATTCATAAAGCAAAGAAATGTTGCTCCCATTCTGGACTGTGTATTCTCAGGGGATGTCTGCCTGCTTCTAGCTCACTCTCTCTCCCTTTCTCCCTGTCTCTTTTTCATTGTTACTAATTTGATGGCCTATTCTGCAAACAGATGAATTTTGAAACATTAAGTGAGTCAAGGAAAAATTAAGTGGAAAAAAGGGCTACTGATAGATGGAATTAGAGGTATTAAAGATTAGACTGACCCTAGACATGAAAAACAAAACAGTCAAAACTCTAAAGTCTCAGAGTTCTGTAATCTTGCCAGTGGATGTCTCTAAGGAAGTTAACTGAAGGAATTGAAGCCTTTGATTGGCCCTCAGATTTCTAACATAGCTAAATTGAGTTCCCTTTAGGGAAGTATTGGAGGAGAGGCAGCCCATCATACCTTGATTTAAATATGGTTAGCTTTCCAGTGTTAAATTATGGAAACTCCCTAACAATTGGATTGTTAGGGAATAGTCTACCCATTGCTATGGGCTATTTTTGCTTCATATTTTAAAAACAGCCTTAAAACACAAAGAACAAGGAAGAGGTCAATAGTAATTAATTAAAACCTATTCCCACAGTGGAAACGTGTACCAAGCCATGTGGTTTCTAGGGTGACTCAGAATAGACAAGTCACAAGTCAAGTTTATAAACGTCATGTTTGTGAATATCCTAATGTATCCCAAGAGTAAAAGATTTTGGATAGCATAAGTTACTGTTGTAAAAAGTTAAAAATAACAGCAGTAGTATTGACTTTATGGCTATGAAATTGTCTTTCTGTCTCACTGTAACTTGGTTCACTTATCTTTCTTAATTATTTCTTGTTTACTTAAATTTTGGAAGTTGCTATTTATGTGTTTGGAATGTATTTTTACTCTAATGGTCTGTAGCTCCTTTGTAGAATTTTTCAATTGGTGTAAAGAGAACTTGGCCAGGAATTGATAATCATATTTATAGATTATCCATATTTGAGTATATGAATATGGATAGGGCCACTATTAGAAATTCACTATCCCAAGTACTGATATACCTATAGTTAGCTTTTTTGTTTTCACTGGTTCTTCTCTTTCTCCTCTGGATCTTTGTTCTTTCGAGTTTGCTGCCCATGTAATGTGGGATTGCTCTAGAAGTTCTTAAAATAGAAATGAGTTAAATATGAGACAGCTCGGTTGTTCAGAGTGTTATTCTCAATTTGTCTGTGTGCCTCATAATACTGAAATAATAGGTTCTCTTCAGTGTAAGACTCTGAGGAACACTGGTGATCAGGGCATCTTCAAAACAAAACATTGACAAGTATGCTTTTAACAACCCAGTTGACATATGGGGACTATGGTATCATGGAGAAGTGAGTAGCGTGAGCAGAGGCATCACTGCCAACATGTACCTGTCATGCTGAATGTTCTGGGATGCATGACATGCCACGGAACAAAGGCAAGAGGTATGAGAAGTGAGTTAAAAGCACTCTTGAGACTTAGGAATAGTTAACATCCCAGCTGGAATTATCTAAAAATTTTTTTCTCTGCTAAAAAAAAAATGAAAAAACAAGGAGTGCTCTTGTATTATTGAATGAAATGCTCAGAGCAGAAAAAACTGCAAGTCAGGAGGAAAAGCCTGTGGTCTGTGAATGTCCATAGAGTGTCCATGGCATTTGGTGTTTGTTCAGTAGGGTAGTGAAAGTTTCATAAAAGTAGGATTATCAAGATTTAACTTGAGACTATATTGCTGTTATTTTCCTTTCTATCTCATTCTTCTTGTTGTTTGCATTTTTTTTCCCAACAGGCATGTATAGTTCAGATGCATTTTTTACTCCACCATTAGCACATATATGCTGAATCTGAGCATGGATATCACAAGTGAGACTTGATCAGGAAGAGCATTCATAGAGTACGATTGAAGGAAGAAAGGTAGTATCAGTGGCGTAGTTAGAAAGATACTCCCCAGGGCCTTAGTAACTGGATTCCTATTTTCAGTGAATAGGGACCCCCTGAATACCTTTACCAGACAAATAAACAGCAGGATTTTCTATACCATCAGATAGTCTTTTTTAGACTAACACCTTTGTCCTGTGCATGGAATACTCTGACCATAGATTGGGAGACTAGTCCCTGAAAAATGGCATTCCAGAAAGGATATCCAGAAGAAGAAAAAAAAAACTAGCTAGATTTGATTGAGTGTCCATTAAATTCTAGCTAGAATTTCTTAGTACATGTGAGTTGAAGCTGAGGGCATTATTAACTCGAAGAAACCCAGGGAATTTGAGAGATGGCTGAGACTGGTTAAAGTATATGAAATAACATAAAAATTCTTATTCAGAACGAGAAATTCTTATTCAGAGCTTGAAATTTGTCATTAAATCTGTTGATTGGGATTATATATTAGTTCCATGGAATTTATTTTCTGGCATCAGAAAACTTTGTTAGTAAAATTGAGGAAGCTAAAATTACAGAATAACTCTAGAAGAGTGAGAAATGCTTAAAATAAATTTTCTAAGGCTGTGGACAGACAACTTCTGCTTTAGTTTAGGTTAAAGGGCTCACAGTACTCTGATTCCCTTGGTCAAAACAAAACAAAACAAAAACTGGAACCAAATGAAAAATTTTTCTGTGTGTCGAACGAAGAACAGTGACTCAAGGAAGCTTTGATGAACTGAATTCCAGAGAAAGCAGAAACTTTCATAGGATGGCAGAGTTGCAGTGCTGTTTCTGGAAATGAGCAGAGCGGGGAATGGATTGCCACAGAAGCAGAGAATAGAGAGGGAAAAGATGATCAGTTGAGTATTGAATGACCTAAGTTAGATGAATAGTATATAACCCTGAAGATCCCCAAATGCAAAAGTAAATTACTAGGACGAAAAATGCTCATACATCTTCATTTCTAACTTGTGCAAGACAGCAGGAGTGGAGAAGGGGTTAGAGAATGGAGAGAAATATGTTCTTAAACTTCCTTATGGTACCTGGATTCTGGGGCTGTACCTAAGTTAAATCAAAGCATGTTATCAAAGTATATCAAGTTAAAATTACATAAAATTACAGCCTCAATTGCTCCCAGTTCAAATAATGGCAAGACCAACACAAAGCACAGGAAGTTTTGGGTTGAATTAATTACAGATGAACTAGCCTAATTAATGCTGGTTCAAACCTCACTCGGTTTGATGGAAGGAAGAAACTGAATGATCAGCCTCTTACCCTGTCTCACAAAGGAGGGGGCATGGCATGTTCTATAATAAAATAATGCAATATTATTATACTTCTGTCTCTACCATTTTAAACAATGTGTAGAGTAACCTAAAATAAAAAGTAAACAGGAAACTATGACTCCAAGTCAAGAGAAAACACAATTTTTAGAAGGGTATGTAGATAATCAGTCAGTGGAGTGAGCATACAAGTACCTCTAAAAGAAATACTTTAACTTTGTTTAAAAAATTAGGGAAAGATTTAAAAACAAAACAAAACAAAACAGGAATATCATGTAGGGAAATGAAAATTAAAATAGAATGAAGTACAGATTCTATAACTAAGACTATGTGGTATCAAAAATGTACTGGATGGATTTAAGAACAATTTGGTGACTAAAGAAGGAAAGATAATTGAACTTGAAGGCCAGTCAATAGAAATTGTCAAAACTTCAGAGGAGAGAGAAAAGTATGTGGGGGGAAAAAAAGAAATAAAAGAAAAAGAAATAAGAAAAAGAAAAGAGAAACGAGAAGAAAAAAGAAAAAGTAAAAAAGGAAAGAAAAAAAAGTATATGAAAAAAATTCAACAGTGTCAGTGGCTTATGGGATAATTGCAAACAGCCTAACATAAATGCAAATGGAGTCTGAATTACAGGTGAGAGAGAGAATAAAGCGCAATTATTTATGTATTTATTTAAAAAGATTTTATTTGAGAAAGAGGGAGAGAGGGAAGGGGCAGAGGGTGAGGGAGAGGGACAAGCAGACTCCCCGTTGAGCACAGAGCCTGTTGCAGAGCTCAATCTCAGGACCCTGAGATTGTGACCTGAGCTGAAACAAGATTTGGATGCTTAACCTACTGAGTCACCCCAGCACAATTTTTTTTTAAAAAAGATTTTCTTGTTCAATTTTGAGGAAAATCATCAGCCCACTGATTAAAGAACTTGGCACAAACCAAGTAGGTTAAATAACCACTATAATCAAACTGTTGAAAGACAAGAGGCAAGATAAAGTACTAAAAGCAAATAAAAATACCAATGATAGCAAGAGACATACGGATGAATAACAGTAAGAAATAAAAGTTACTTCTCATTAGGAACAAGGCAAGGCGGGAAACAATAAAAGGACATCCTAAAATGCTGAAAGGAAAAAAAATGTCAAAAAGTCTTTATCCAGTGAAAATATATTTCGCAAATGAAAGCAAATAAGATATTTTAGATAAGGAAGCCTAAGAGAATTTGTATCTAGCAGACTTAGACTATATGAAAGGGTAAAAGAAATTCTTGAGACTAAAGCAAAAAAGGAACAGAAACTGGGATCTTAAAAGCAAGAATATGGAGAATGGGAAATTATAAAATTTGTACAATTATAATTATTTTTCCCTTTGAATAATTCTTTTAAAATGACTTAAAAACAATACATTGTAAAGTTTACAAAAACCATAGAAGTAAAGACCATGACAACAACAGCACAAGGGATAGCACAGAGATCAATTGAAATACATTTACGTTTTTATTACATTGATGTAAAGTGGTATAATAGTAATTCAGAATAGACTGTCATAAGTTCAAAAGGAATGTTTTAATTCCTATAGTGACCACTAAATATTTGCAAACTGATACAGCTCAAAAGGCAAGGAAGGAGAAGAAAAAATTATAATTCAGTGCAAAAGAAAGCAGGCAAGGAGGGGGAAAGAAACAAAGAGGAAAGAGAACAAATAGAAATCAATTGGGAAGATGGCTGACTTAAGCCTGATAGTATTAATAATTTAATTATATGAAAATCATCTAATCAATCATGTTAAAAAGCAGATTGTCAGGATACCAAAACAATATTGGATACAAAGCCACTGGGGAGTTCTTTTTAAATTTAAAAGGACATATAGGCTGGAAGTATAAACCATGAAAATAATACTCCTGATAATATGACTATACTAATATGAGGCAGAGGACTTCCAGTAATGGAATATTATCAGGGAAAAAGACATTCCATAAAGATAAAAGGGATATTTCATTAAGAAAACACAGGAATCCTAAATGTGTATATACCTTGTAATAGCAGAAATTTTAAGTTCAGGAAGCAAAATTTAACAGGTATAAGAAAAGAAATAGAATTACAATTATATTTGGAGATTTTAACCTTCCTTCCCAATAATTGAAAGATTATACAAAAAGTAGTAAGAATATGAGAAGTTCAGATAGCAGTGTCCACCTACATGATCCAGTAGATATTTTGGGACTCTAAGCCTTTTCAAATGCAAACAGAATGTTCTTTAAGTTAGATAATATGCTAGGTCATAGGATGTCTCAGAATGGCAAAGGACTGAAATCATAGAGTATGCCTTCTGACCATAATGAATTAATTTAAAAATTGGTACCATTACGATATCCTGAAAAATCCCCAAATGTTTGGAAGAGAGACCACATATTTTGTAAAAAAAACAAAAACAAAACAAAACAAAAAAAACCACCGTGCCGAAGAAATAACAAGGAAATACAGAAAGTATTTCAAATTAAGTGATACATTTTTGAAAATACAACACTTGTGGAATGCTGGTAAGTGATTCTTTAGAGAGAAATGCATGGCCTAAAATGTATATATTAGAAAAGAAGACATTTCAAAATCAATGATCTAAGTGTCCATCTAAAGAATCTGGAAAATAGCAAATCAGAAAGTGTGCAGAGAGGTTTTGATACTAGCAAATAGTTGAGGGAAAAGACTTCATAATTAGTTTTGCCCATGCTGAGCAGAGAAGGCTTGAGTTGACACTCATCCAACATAGTCTATGTATATATGACTCACTGCTCTCCCCACTGCCACACCACACATAGGCACTCAGTACACACACCCCCCAACACACTTTCCCTCTGGAGAACCCTAATGGGTAAGGCAGGTAGGAAGTCTTCAACCCCCAAGTCAGTCTGAGTGTCTTAACATGGCAGACAGAAAATCTGGTTCGTTCATTCATTTTTGGCTGTGGTGACTTCGTTGTGTAAGTTCCAGAAATACTACATATAATGGTCTGGCATGAACTTACAGAAAAGAAGTAGTCGTCTTTCAAAATGATGCAAAATCTTCATGAAATATCTGTAAATGGGTTATATTCCAGTAGGGATACTCTGTGGAATCTACTCTTCAAAGCAAAAGATCCCAAGCACAGGCTGTGGTAGCAATACTATTCTCTGTTAATCTCTCTGTATATTATTTTCTAATCATGTTCACTTTGAAGTAGTGGGTTTTATTTTTTTATTTAAGATTTTATTTATTTGACAGCACGAGTCAGGGGAGTGGCAGGCAGAGGGAGAGGGATCCTACTGGGCTCCATCATACTGCTCCCTAATGGGCAGGGATCCTGATGTGGGACTCGATCCCAGGACCCTGGGATCATGACCTGAGCCGAAGGCAGATGCTTAACTGACTGAGCCACCCAGGTGCTCCTGAAATAGTATGTCTTAATATCCTGTCTTCCTACTCAAATTTTCCATTGTCTAATCGTCACCAGTAATTTTTCAAAAAGAACTATCTGTGGACTTGGAGGCAGGAAGGAAGCTGGTATCTGCGGGAGTTAGAGTGGTGTTTCCTAGAGACACGCGTGCAGGAACTTTTCTGTGATGTACAAGAGGTAGCCTTTCCTTTGCCCTCTTGAGATGTTTTCTTCAAGTCCATTGTTTTCTCCATAAGACTGTTGGACCTACTTTTGGTCTTAAGATCTGCATTGTGAACAGTATGTTTTAGCATTAGGAGGTATTTTATTAAGGAGCTTTATTCCAGATAAAAATTCCAAATAAATTTGTCCCAGTTTTGTTGGAGGAAAAAATATGTTTCTGAGCATTCAACCTTCAAACTCTCCAGACACATATTAATAGCAATTATGAACCCTATGCTTTTGAGAAACATTGCTGAAAGAGGACAAACACCTGTAAGTATCGGAACCGGGAAACCCACCCACAGTGCAACATACAGATATGCAGATCCATTTAAAGAGACAGAGGAAGGTAGTTTTGACTCCTGCTAGAACTGTGTGTCCCAGACTTAGTAGATAATATTTACTTTGCAATACAGGCCAGATAAGGAAGCCTATGTGTGACTATATTTTCAGCCCACTCCAGAGTGTCACATTATATTGAATGATGAATGTAAACTTTTCCATTGTGTTATAAAATATTAACAGACTTATAGTAGTGGACTTCCCTGATAGACATCCTCTAAGAGAACATACACCTAAGAAGAAATAGAAAGATGTAGGAGAATCTTAGCTGTGTGGAAACCTTAGTGGGGGTGGGGGAAAATTTGTCAATAGGAATAGATTTTTTTAAAAGATTTTATTTATTTTAGAGAGAGAGAAAGCACATGAGATGGGGGAGGGTCAGAGGGAGAAGGAGACTCCCTGCTGAGCAAGGAGCCTGATGCAGGACTCGATCCAGGGACTCCAGGATCACGACCTGACCCAAGGCAGTCGCCCAACCAACTGAGCCACCCAGGCGCCCAGGAATACATTTTCTGATAGTAAATAGAAGGTTGCTTATTTCTGGTGCAACCACACTGTAATCCTTCCCACCTGCCCCCCCCCCGCCCCCGCCAAGAAAGAGGGGAAGTAGTTCAGAAATAAGATTTAAGAACTAAGACTTCAGAACTAATATCATATTTCTGGGTTTTTTTCCTTTTAAAAAAGCTATTCTCAATATCAGTATCTCTTATGTGTGTATGTCTCTCTCTTGCCCTTACATTTTCCCAGATTTGTGATGTCTTTCCTTGTTCAGTTAATGATAGTTAATATGGTAACTCCAACTGGCTATATAATCATGGTAAAAATGTGTGTATGTTGTTAACAAGTGGAATTAACCAGGAATGTCAGGGTTTGAAGTGATATGAGAAGAAATAGAAAGGGCAGGGGAATAGCCAGATTCCAGTTCCTCTGTGGTCTAGGTGACCAGAGACTTCCCTGTGCTGGAAAGGAAGACTCCTCTTTATTCTCTGCTCTATTTGCCCACTGGACAGGTGGCCCTGTCCGTTGTCTGTACCAATGCTTGGTCCTGTGTGCTATGGCTATTAGGGTTTTGAGGTCTGAAGATGAGGACATTCATTTAGGCAACAAGGTTTCAAGTGAAATCAAGATACGGACATGATAATCTATATATGAATTTCACTAGACTTTAGACTTTCTTAGCTAACATATAAACCAAAGTAGACTAATAGATGTGAAGTAGACTAGAGATTGAGAAATATGTTTAAGGTTACCTGAACTTTTTGAAGTCTTCTAAAGAAAGAAAAGACAAATTCAGGGCAAACACTTCTCAGGAGTAAGTTTATATACCCAAAAAAAAAAAAAAAAAAAAAAGGAAAAATGGAAAAAATTTCTAAAATTTAAAAATCTACACCTTTATAACAATTTTTTGATAACCTTTGGGCCTCAGTTTTGCAGTCTCTAAAATACAGTGAAAATTATCTCCTTCATGAAGTCACTTTGCAGAATAAATGAGATGATGCTTGTCACTTGCTAACAGTGACTTGCAGTCAGCATGGACTCAGATGTAGCTATAGTCATTTTTCATTATCCTTCATCAAGAGAACAGAGACCCTGGGGAGATTAAAGAGGAGTCTCTTGTGAGTGATTGAAATACGAAACTCATAAACTATTTCCAAGAGGAAGGTGCTCTCCGTTGAAAATTAAGTTCTCTTGTCAGAAACAAAATATTAAGAAAATTGCACTGCACCCTATTGAGTACACATGATTCCTAAAATATGTTAGAGAAAATACAAGAAATACTATGTTTGAAGTTGAGCCAATTAGGTAAATAAAAATTGTAGTCAGTGTATTCGAAGCCTGTGGAAAATGGCAAACTTCCTCATAGTAAGTGGCATATTGCTTCTTCTGGGAATATTGAGCTGATACTCTCCCCCTTCACACTCAGTGCACAGAAACCACATTGTTGACAGGAAGAGAGAGTGATGAAATTCAAGCAGTTAATTGCAGAGGTACAGTCCCCAACAGGAGACTCTTGGACTAGAAGCACTATGATGTATTACCCATTGTCTCTGGAGCATGGAAGGGGAGGCTGTTTTTCTGCTCATATGGGGCAGAGGTCATTTGCTGTCTGGCCTGCAGTTCTCTTCATCAGTGTGACTGTTAGTGTCTGTGTCCTTTATCTTTCTCTTAGCTCTCTCTCCTCCCCCTCTCTTCCTTTGCTAAACCTTTCTTGTTTGTTTTTAAAGATAATTGTACATCCCACGCTGGCATTTTTTTAAATGACAAAAATTCAGTGTATATTTGGGGTTGTGTAAATTACAGAGAATTGAATAAAGTCTCCATAATTCTCTTGGAGAGAAATGGACATATCAATAACTAAGGAATACTATGGCTCTAAAGTTGACTCCTGGTCCTTTACCTGGAATGTGCCTGAAAGGAACATGTCAGTTCTGGGGTGAGCTTTGTCACAGGGGCAGAGAGATGGGGCAGCCCACGGTGCCTCACAAGACCTGTCAGAGAATTAGTAAAAAGAACACAACCTGTGGTAAAAGTATTTGCTCAGCCTGAAATTTCTATTAGTAGTCTGTGTCTCGGTGGAAATTTTAGAATTTACGGTGAATAAGATTCCAAATACTACCTGTCAAGATTGAATTAGAAAGAAAGAAAACAATCAGTTGAGGAGTAAATCTGGTAACTGAAAATTATCCTAGGATTTCTATTGAGACAAAATTTTGGACTAAGGGACAAACATTTCTATTTTAAAATGTTCTTAAAACAAGAAGCATCACTGTCGAATCTGCAGCTGTAACATCTCTTCTTTAGAGTTGTGAATATTGCTGTCTTTCTACTTGTGAACATTTCACTCCATTAGCTTCATATCTAAGTTGAGCTTATGTGGGAGTGCTTACTTAAAGGTTCAATTGGGAGAAAATGCCGTAAGTGTGAAGGATGACAGAAATACAGTGACTGATAAGTAGCAAGAATGGTGCTCCCTAACATTAGAGCAAAGACTATCTCCTCATGTCCTCTTGAAGACTTGCAACTTTCCTATAATATTTTATATACAGGTTACGAATCCATGTCTGACAAAGTAGAAGTGAATTTATAAGTTCTTGAGTTCTAGTATTTCTAAATACTCCTACAAAAGGGAAATGGTTACTGATATGAGGAAGACCAGAAATACGGGCAATGTGTTGGAGACCAGATGGAGTATAAAGGAAATCAGTAATCCTTGGAAACCTAGTTGGTGGGTCTTGACAGGCAGTGAGGTGCAGCTAAGCCTGATGTCTCATCTGTTGTGTGAGAGTTGGGCCCTTGCAGCAAACATTCCAGAGAGAGTGGATAGAGCGATCTTTCAGGACATGCTGATGATGGAGAAATAATGCTTAAGAAAGAAGGAATGATGCCACCTTTACCCTTAAAATTATGTTCCTCAATAGACTTCCTTTTCAGAAAATAATTCTGAATTAGTAGCCAGGGCACCCAGAATAACTCAGAACAGAAAAACCATTAGTTAAAATACTGGAACTGCTGTTTTTAAGTATCTTATGGCTGTTGTAAGGCTATGATATCTGAATTTGGAAATCATTATTCTGTCAAATTTTAATAAAATGCAAGGCAAATAAAATGGATGGAAGATGAAGTATAATAATCACTCAAATCTCATTAAAAAAAAAAACAATGAAAGGTGTGTGTTTATGCAGGCAAGTGTCTGCTTCCCCAACCATTTCTTGGGTTAAACCAGGGGAGTAGATCCAAAAAAAAAAAAAAAACCACATCATTAAAGAGGACACAGGTGACGGCATCTAGGCACAATTAAAAGCCAGAGATAAGTGTTAAGTGTTAGCAGTAAGTGAAAAGAAAGCACAATGTCAGAGAGGGTTGAATCTGGGAGCAAATTAATATCACAGAATACTTCATGAAACTTACTGAGGCTTAATGGGACTTTAAACTGATGACAATGACGTTTCAAATACTCATCATATTCTAAAGAAAGCCCCAAATAATTGAGGTCTGATATCTTCCCAGGACTTAGTCATGGTCAAATAAGCTCTGCTACTCAAACTGACCATCTTCTTTCCTCTATTCGGTTTATATAAAACCACCACAGGGAGGTGAACCATTTCAAAGCACTCCTTTGAAATCCTATATAAGAGCCTAGAGATGAGTGATGTAGGTTGTGCTCCCCTTCCCTGTTGAAGAGAAGGCGTGTGTCTGCCACCCACAAGCTAAGTGAACGTGTTTTTGAGAGAATGATTTGTAGAGATGAGGGGAAGTCTGAAAGAGAAGAGAATACTGGCATTTCACTTCCCTTGTGGAAGTTTTCTTATGAAGTGATTTGCTGATCTGAAATCTGTGCCTTTTTGAAAAGAGCAATAAGGTAATTGGGGGAAAAAAAAAAGGACAAGGTGGATAAAGGGGCTGGGGAGGCGACGGAGGGCAGCCAGGTAGCAATCGGCCTCCCGCCCTGTTTAAGGGACACTTGGAAGAAGGTGAGCTTGAGCTGGCCTGTAAGCACCCCATCCAAGAAGGTGGTTTTCTGTGCGAATGATCCTCCCAACAGAGGTTGAAGCTGTGGTAGAGAGTGGAATGAAATGAAGCTGGAATTAGATCTCCTTATTAGAACATTGTGCAGCAGGGTGGAAGATGTCTCTGGTGAAGTCTGTCAAGAAACTTGCCTGTACCTCATCCACATTTCCAACGAGCTGAGTGCTGAGCTACACACAGTCACTATTTAATGAGAGAAAGAGCGGGAGCTGAAGGGGGCTCTAAAAGCAGACTTAGAGTAAAGAGCTATAACCCTTTTCTCCCCAGGCTTCTTGGCAGAAGTCTGGGGGAAGACGAGAGAGAAAATTAAGTGCCATAGGAGACCGAACATTAAAACAAGTCTAAAGAACTAAAAAGTGGCTGGAAGTTAGGGAATGTGTCTGATAGGTAATCATGCTATTAGTAGACCTCCAAGAAGCTGGTTCTCAGGTGGTCAAGCAAGGAAGGGTTTTTATTACAGGGAGCATCTGTGAGAGAAGGTAAGAAGGAAACCTAGAAGACCTGGAGAGTTAGTCATCAGATGACAGTGCAGGGTGACTCCAGTTGAAAAAAAAAAAGGGCAGGAAGTTTGGGTGGAAATGTCATGATCTGCTCAGCAGTCTAGGGAAGCTTCAGCAAGGTGTTGGAGAAGTTGTCAGGCAAAGCTGCCTATCAGAGGAATTCCGTGTCTCCCCGAAATGGACTTGCTTTAGTGTCCTTGCTGTACTCACTTATTTGATGGTGGCAGCCTGTGCAAAGTGTGGCCTCAGAATAAAGACAATGGATTTCAGTTCACAGCACTTAGTCTTTTACACTCCCTGTAGCTAATGGTCTATAAGAAATACTCTCATGGCCACGTCAATAGTTGAAAGAAAGTAAAGGGGAGTTTATAGAGCATGGGTAAAAGAAGTGTTGGGAAATAATTGAAGTTTGAGCCCCGCAAGTTCAGACTGATCGATAAAGTGATTACATCAGACAGGTTGATGAACAGCTTGTAAGAACAGGAGAGACATATTATTCAGGGTCTAGGACACGACTGAGGCAGATTTGCACTGATCAAATAGCCCAGTAGCAGCCATGGCCTGGACAGGGAGAAGAGTGAAAACTGGAACCTTTAAAATAACATGGAATGCTGGGATCACCAGTTTAAGTATTTTTCAAACAATTTAGTTGCTAATGCTGTTGTTTATTTATGTATTTACTTTGCATCTTATTTTATCTTCTTTTTCCCTAGGGTTACTAATTCTGTAAGAGACATTATTAAACCAACTGCATTTGAGATAAAAACTTTCAAAACTGCTACTTAAAAAAATAAACTTCTACTATGGACATGAGGATTTTCAAAAGCAGACAAAATAGTATAATGAATTCAATATATCAGTCCCTGTCTTCAACAATTTTCAACAACCCATTTGATCAAATTCCTTTCCCTTTTTCATCTTCATGGACTATCTGGAAGCACATCCAAGACATGATACAATTTTACTATGGTTAAGCCTTCTAGTGCTCATATAAAATGATAGGTAGGCTTCTTTAGGTCTCTAGCTATATGAAAGCTGTGGACTTGGAATTTCTGTTTCATGGTCACTCAGAGAGCTTAGGAAGGCAGTACAAATTGTTACTGCTGCTGACACTTGATTTAATTTTGATGAATTAATTGATTCAGACATTTGTTAAATGGATACTTCATGGGAGGGAAGTGTAAATACTGATTAAGAGCTTAAATTTAAGAGTTACATCCGTTTGCATTCCAAATCTCATCTCTGAAACTTTCTTCCTAGATATACAAAGCGTTATCCACTGGCCCTCTATACATTGATATGTATAATAGAACTAACATTATTTACTTGTTAAGTTGGTTGTAAGCATTAAATGTGATATGAACTCTTTTGAACAGTAAATGGTATGCATATGGTAGCTAATGCTATTATTTGTACTTGAATATAGTGAAGTAATAATGAGAGATGCTAGGGAAGAGGGAAGAGGAACTCCTCATGAGAAATTGATTAGGTTGAAATGAGTTTTTCCTAGAATAATGGAGTGATGCCAGAGTTAGATCCCCTAGCAGTCTAGGTGGCAATAAACTTTCTGTGGTGCTCAAGGTCTTGGAATTTCTCTTCCTAGACATTTCTTCCAAAATTAGTATTTTCTACCTACTGTAGCGGACCCCAATTCATTATCCACTCTAACATATTAATGATTTTAGCAGGTTATCTTAGTTTCAGAGAGAACATGTAAAACAGTGTTCAGCAATACATATCAAATCCAAGCTGGCTCTTTTGCCTAAATTGACAAGATGATCCAAAAATTCATGTGAAAATGCAAGGGATGCACAATAGCCAAACAATATTAGGGGGAAAAAGTATAACAAAGTTGGAGGATTCATGACTCAGACACATTATGGATCGATGGAATAGAATTGAGTATCCTGATATACACATTTCTGGTCAACTTACTTTGAACAAGGATGCCAAGATAATTCAGTTGGGAAGGAATAGTCTTAACATACGGCACTAACACAAATTAATATCCACGTGCCAAAGAATGAAGTTGGAACTTTAATGCCTACCATACACAAAAATTACTCCCAAATGGATCAAACCACTAAATATAAGAGTTAAAACTATTAAACTCTTAGAAGAAACATTGAAATCAATCTTCACCACCTTGGGTTAGGCAGTGATTCCTTAGATATGATACTAAAGCAGGAGCAACCAAAGAAAAAGAGATCAGTTGACCTTATCAAAATTGAAAACTTTTGTACTGGACACCATCAAGAAAGTGGAAAGACAACTCAGAGAAAATATTTGCAAATTATATATCTGGTAATGGATTTATATCCTTAACATAAAAAGAACTCTTGTAACTTCATAATAAAAGGAAATCACCCAACTAAAAAATGAAAACATGACTTAATAGATACCATTTTTATTTCTTTAGAGAAGTAAGTACAGGAAAAAATGCACAACACTATTAGTCATTAAGAACACACAAATCAAACCCACAATGGGATGCCACTTTACACACTAAAATGACTATAATGGAAAAGATAGTAAGTGCTGGTGAGGATGTGAAGAAGTTAGGACCTTCCTGCATTGTGTGATAGGGATATAAAACGGTGCAGTAACTTTGGAAAATAGTTTGGCAGTTCCTCAAAATGTTAGATACAGGGTTACTTATGTGACCTAGCAATTCTCCTTCTGGGTATATACTCAAGAGAAATAAAAATATATATCCACATAACAGCTTGTGCATGAATACTCATAGCCTCCATTATGCATAAGAGGAGACAACTCAAATGTCCACCAACACCAACTGATGATTAAAAAATGTGGTATATCCCTAAATTTGGAACATTGTTCAGCCATACGTTAAAAGGAATGAAGTACAGGTACATGCAGCAACATGGATGAACTTGGGAAATACTATGCTAAGTGACAAAAGTCACAAAAGGCTCTTAATTGTGTGCTTGCCTATTGTGGACTTTCCATATAAATGCAATCTCTAGAGCAGAGAATAGATTAGTGTTTGTCTAAGGCTTAGGGAGCTGTAAGGTGTTTGGGAGCAACTGCTAACGGGTGCAGGATTTCTTTTTGGGATGATGAAAATGTAAAATTAGATTGCCATGATAGTTGCACAAATCTGGGAATATGTTAAACACCATAGAATTGTCAGCTTTAAATGGGTGGATTTTTTGGCATGTGAATTATACATCAACAAACCTGTTTTGAAAAGTGTAATATTCAAAGTATGCCAGAGAAATCTGAATTAAAACTTGAATTCCTAGTATTTCTAAGCAGACACTTGGGGATTATGAGGAAACCAGAGCTTTAAGAGTTTTGAGGAATAGGTCATAGACCAATTGCGGTAATTATTTGAGATTCCTTTAATAATGCTGTTTTATTAGAACATGAGAAGTCCCTGTTCATGGTGACTTGTTGGATTCCAGAGGCCCAAAATTACAAGTTGGCTGGAGCTTCTAGAGGAATCTCATGAGCGGAGGAAGTTTTGTTAGCTTGGGCAGTGAGGAGTACTAGATTGTCAGGGAGTCAATGTGATGAGGAGAAAGATGTAAAACTCTTCAGAAAGCCTCCGGAGGCAGGGACCAATCAACATTTTCCTTCAAGGGCCAGGTAGTAAATATTTGAGGCTTACAGACCATTTGGTCTTTGTCATGACTATTCAGCTCCATTCTTGTATTGAGAAAGCCACCGACAAGATGTATGTGAATGAGAATGGCTGTGCTCCAATAAAATTTTATTTGTGAAACAGGGTGATGGCTGGATTTGGCCTGTAGACCTGGCTTGCCTTCACTGCTTTAGAGGAAAGCCAGAGGTGTGGAGGAGATCTGGAAGGGACTATTGTCTAGATCCATTTCCTGGATCTTCTATTTAGGGATGAAGAAAAAGTGAAAAGTTTATGGTTGCTAACGTAACACATTTGACTCCTTATGAAGAGACCTGGTCATGTGGGGACTGGGAGTTCCTGGGCCAGTCCTGTGCTTGAGAAAGGGTCTCAAGGAGCAGCTCAGCCTCTCACCTTATGTGTGCTCTGAGGAGAGGTGAGACCATTGCAGAAAAGGTAGTTATGGCTTTTATTGTTTTAATTATTATGCTTCAGTAAAAAGAATAAGAGGCCCTGGTAAAAATTGATAGAATTTCCTCAAGATGGACTTACTTCTTATCTGACAACAGATGTCCCAGTATAGTGAATGCCACTATGGAAAGTGGAGTCCAGAGTCTCATGTGGGCTTATGAAATATTAAAACCGTTACCCTGTGGGATTTTTGCATATCCTCTGGGAGAGAATGCAAGTGATCAAGTAGTAGGAAGACACTATGGAGACATTGAGACTATTTAGAAATCGTCAGCCAGCTAAAAGTCTTAGAGGGAATTTAAAGCAAAAATAATGGCAACAGAGTTTGATGCCCTCTTAAGAGTGCTTCTCTGAAAGCCTAGTGGCAGAAGACAGAACATTTAGGAACCAGGGTCTCTGAGTCATACTAGTGGGGATTCATCCTCACTACTCCAGAGATATAATTCTGCTTTGCCATCTCTCCATCCCACCCCTAAGATTTTTTTTCCCCTGTTGTTTATACTGATGTTAGTGTGGGGAGTTCATTTACAAAGCATCATATTCAAGGTAACCTATGGTATGCAAGATCTTTGTTAGTTTTCAGTCAGGAAAACCAGTTCATGAGGTGAGTAAGAGCAGGGTGAAGGTGTCTGGGGCCATGTTTGAGATTTTTGATGGCCTTGGTGACAGTGATTACACATTTAAAATAAATTTTCATGTGGCTTCCAGGAAAGCAGATCAGTTAAACCAGTTCATGAGCTTAAGGTGAGGGTGGCTCGTGCTAAAGTTGGGGAAAGCAACCGCCCTTCTTAAAATCCCTTCATGTCTTATGATTGCTGTTAAAATACCATTGCATTTAGAATCCAATGTTTTTTTAAATAAAAAATTTACAAATCTTCAAATGGCCTTAGAAGGTTGAAGATGATCTGGCTTCTGCCTTCGTCCCCAAAGCCCTATTATACTGCTATTGTTTATTTGCTAAAATCATGAGCTTTCTTTGACCTTCAGAAGAAAGATTATCTGTTTCTAGATCACAGTTGACCATGGGTAGTTGAAGCCATGGAAAGCAAAACTGCAGATTGGGGGATGACCACAGGCCAAAAGAAATTCCAGTTAAGAGAATAAGTCTTTGTTAGTTTAGGGATGAACCTAAAAGCTATTTTCCACAGCAGCCAATGACGAATTAAAATGAAATCTTAATTAGCAGTGCCCCCTTGTATTGGGGTTCTCCAGAGAAACAGAACCAACACATGCACATACATACATACACACACATATACATATATACTAAAATATACATACATATACATATATGTGTATAGACGTGTGTGTGTGTGTGTGTGTGTGTGTGTGTGTGTGTGTGTATGTAAGTTTTATTTTAGGAATTGGCTCATACAGTGATGGTGACCAAAAACTCCCAGGATCTGCCATCTGCAAGCCAAAGAACCAGGAAATTTAGTGGTGTAATACTTGATTGCATACCCAAGTATGAGGGCCTAAGAATCAGGGGGCTTTGGGTATTGGGGATGGTACAAATCCTGATTTGAGCTCAAAAGCCCAAAACCCAAGAGTGATGTCTGAGGGCAAGAAAAATGGATGTTTCAGCTCAAGCAGAGAAAGAGACAGAGCAAATTCATACTTTTTCTCCTTTTGGTTCTCTTCAGAGCTTTAGTGTATTAGATGAATGCCCACCCACATTGGGGAAGACCATCGGTTTTACTCAATTCACCAATTCAAATGCTAATCTCTTCCAGAAACACACACACAGACACACCCATAAATAATGTGTTACCAACTATCTGGGCATCTCTTAACCCAGTCAACTTGACACATAAAATTAACCATCACACCTTTACATAAAACATTCAGACTTGCCAGTTTGGTTGGAATAAAATCCAAACTTCTCAGTACAAGATCTTAGACATCTTTACTTTTCCTGCCCCCCCTTTTCCCACTGTGTCTAATACCATCATCCCCTCCCCCCCCCACAGTTTACTAAACTCTAATCCCAGAGCCTCATTTCTCTGTTCAGCTAATGCAAAGCTCTTTGCTGCCTCAGTGACTTTGGACTAACCCACTCCTCCCCTGGCCCTTTGCCTGGCTGAATCCTCTTGCTCTAACTCTCACCTCAAGTATCACTTCCTCAGAACAGTTTCCTGTGACTCCTTCACCTATTTCACCCACACCCCCAACCCCCTCCCCTCTGGCAACCTCTGTATTTATGAATCTGTTTCTGGTTTTTTTGTTTGTTCATTAGTTTTGTTTTCTAGATTTTACATTTGAATGAAATCATATGATAATTTGTCTTTCTCTGTCTGACCTACTTCACTTACCCTCTAAGTCCATCCATGTTGTCACAAATGGCAATGTCTCTCTCTCTCTCTCTTTTTTTTTTTTTACAGCTGAGAAATATGCCACATACCACATCTTCTTTATCCATACATCTGAATTCCACTGCTGGGTATTTACCCAGAGCAAATGAAAACACCTAATTTGAAAAGGTATATGCACCCCTATGTTTATTGCAGCATTATTTACAATAGCCAAGATGTGGAAGAAACCCAAATGTCCATCAGTAGATGAATGGATAGAAAATAAATATTTTTTAAACGCACTAAAATACTGAGTGGATATCACTGTTTGGCAGAATGACAGGTTATTTTAATGTTCACCTTCTCTCTTTTCCATATATTTCGAAGTTCAAAAATACATAATTTACGCATTAGTATTTAAGTAAAAGCTACTATTTATAATCATCCTATTTCATGGTAGGACTGAGAAAAAGTCATGTTCTGAAGGTCCCTTAAGGCTAAAACTAGGTCTAATGGAAGAAAGCCCTTTACAAACTCAGTTGGCTTAGTATTGCAGAGTTTTTCTTAAAAACTAGAGCTGGAATGCCTAAAATTCTCAAAAAATGGGAATGCTTTAGTAATGGATGAATTGTCATTGGGCAGGACTGTGATTATATTTTATATAAATGATGCAAGCCTTCAGCTGAGAATTAGATTAACACAACCTTCTAGCCTTGAGATATCTTGATTTTTAATTAGGAGGAATGTCTAGTTTTTCTGTGTTTGTAATCCAAATTAGAAACTTTAACCTTTAAAGTAAAAGTTGAGTTTTTAAATTATTTTTCATTGCATATTTGAAAATGGGATTTATGTATGGATATTTTTAATGTCTCAGAAGAAAACTGATAAATCCCAATATACCATTGCTGTTGAAGCATTTCCAAGTTAGGTGAGATTGGGGAATACTGAAAATGTCAAAGAAAGAGATATATTGTTTGACGGTATGGATAATTTCCTAGTGCAGCCAAATAACCTGAAAACATACTTTGGGCCAGACACTTTTTAAAAATGATACAGCAAAAGTTGGAAGAGGGTATAGAAAAGCATCCATTTCTTGGTGGTTTATTGGCATTTAAAAAAGTGTTTTTCTACCAGAAAAAATTATCATGGTAACTTGAATTACAAGGTATTGCAACTTGAAAAGTGTGACAGTGTATTCACTTTGGAATAGTGATTTTATTTCTCTTAATTCTTCAGAGATTCTTTTTTCTAAAGCCTAGTGGATGCTAGCACTCATTCTAAATGTCAATTTAATATCCCTAAGAAAATTAGAAGGCTCTGTTCACATTTACTTAGAACATGATTGTTCATATAGGAAATCCTAAGCAATCTACAAAAATAAAATTTTAGATTCCTGGTCAATATTAACAACAACAAAACACCAGTTATATATCCCTTTTAACAGACAGAACTTGTTTTATCACTTCTTTTAATGCAGATTAACAAGATACTTTTTTTTTTTACTTTTTGCCTGTCTAAAAATGTACTTATTTCAGTTTCATAACTTAATATTTTCTTTTTTCAGCTTTTACAATATGGCATTATTTATATACAGTAAAACTCACTCTATTACACAGTCGTGTGAATTTTGACAAATGCTTACAGTTCTCTAACCACCACTACATTCAAGATCCAGAATAATTCCATCAACCCCCAATTATCCTGTGCCCAATTGCAGTCACCTGTCCTGCCACCCACTGTTCTTGGCAATCACTGATTTCTTTCTATGCTATAGCTTTGCCTTTTTGAGAATGTCGAATAAATTGGGTCATGCAGTATGTGGTTCCTTAAGTTTGGCTTTTTTCACTTAGCATAATGCATTTTGGGTATATTCACCTTGTTGCTATACCAATACCTTGTTTCTTTTTGTTGCAGAGAAGTATGTCACTGAATTCCTGTACCACAGTTTATCCATTACCTAGGTGAGGGACAGAGTGCACTTTCCAGGGTTTGTGGGTCTTCATTTGTACCCTAGGAGAAATAGAATTTTTTTTTTTAAATCTTCCTCCAGGAGCTTCAGCCTTTTATTCTCTGGAGAGAGAGGACAGGTGGATTCAGGGGAAGTTTTGTGTTTTTTCAGCAGTAGTTACTGTTTTACTATTCCCTTCTCCCACCCTGTACCACAGGGAGGCTTTCTCAGCTCTTGCATCCTGCCCTTGATCTTTCCTTGGGTTATGTCTGTGAAGAAGATCCTGCAAGTGGTTGAGAATGTCCCTTGTGTCTATGGCTCCTAGGGGTTATGTATTTTCTCACTAGCCCACAGTCAACTCTCAGGAATTCATTAAACATTTACCTGAATTTTTATTAGCAGTTAGTATGGAATCTGGCATCTTGCCCCAGCGAAGGAACCACTGGTGTCTTGCCTTTTCTTAGCTGTTCTTTTTATTTGTTCTTTTTGGGGTTCTCTGGGCTTCTGAGATATGTGGATTTTTCTTGGTGGGTGTGCATGTGTGTGTATAATTTGTAGACTGTATAAATATATAGATAGATATAAATTCTGGCCTTTATTAATTAAAATATTTGTTATCCACTCTTCATCAGAAATTGAATTTGCATGCATATTATGTTGTGTCATATTGTCTCATAGATTTCAGATGTTTTACCAAAATTTTTCATGATTTTTGCTTTTTGTATTTTAATTTGGGAATTTCTACCGGACTTCATTCTATTTAGCTGATCCTTCCCTGTGTGGAGCCCGTTATGCTTTCTTCTAATGGAATTAACTATATCACATTGTTTATTTTTCTCATTTCTTTTGGGCTCTTTTTTATAGTTTCATCTATCTGTTGAAATTCTCTATGTGTATGTTGCCCATACTTAGTTTAACATAGTAGCCATGTACTGTCTGTTTTTGATAATTTTAAGGTTCCCATCTGATAATTCTGATATCTGTGCCACATCTGACTTTTCCCTTGATAACTATTTTATTTGTTGGGAATGTATGATATTGCTTCATTTTTCTGAGTTTTATAATTTTTATTGAATGCCAATTTTTTTTGGTAACAAAGCTCTAGAAACTAAAGAAAATATTATTTATGCCCAGAAATGTGAAAGCCTCTTCTTACAGGGTGTCGTTTGAGAGGGTTGAGTCCATCTGATTTGTATGTGAATTTGTTGTTGCTTTATTTAGCTTTGTTGCATCACAAGTTTCAATTCTATTTTTTCTAAGTGATGTTCTGCACCTGCCTTGTGTTTAGTGTGAGGACTATAATGTTAAAGAGTTTTTTCTCAATATTCCAAATCCTCCATTGGATTTTGGCATGTCCTGCATTTCTGCACCACAGAAAGGTTTCCTTCTGTGCTCCTGTACCCTACCCCAGTGGTAGACTGCTACTGTTATCACTCTAATTCACAAAGCTCATATGGGGGGGTTCCTTACTTCTCCTGCCTCAATATTGGTCAGGCTTTCTATACCTGATCCTTAGGAGCAGGGCTCACTCAACATCCCCACTCTTCCTCTGTCAAACAATCCTGCACTTTACACAATACAGGTTCTGGAACACAAGTAGGTTTCAAGTTTCTCCCCTAGTGGCAGTAAGCAGGAGAGCTCCACCTTATACCAGGTCCCCGGCATGAGTGAGTTTCCTGCTCCTTTGCAGTGACCTAGAACCTTGCTACATATCTGTGCAGGACCCAGTATGGGTGGATTTCCTATCCCTCCCCCAGCAGTAGATAACTTCTGCTTCGTGTCAGTGCACGGTTTGGGGCAGATTGGTTTTCTTTAACATGCCCATCAATGGGCCTCTTCTTCTTTGTCCCTGACAAGTGTCCAGGACACAACCAGTTTTTGTGCCCATCATCCAGCAGGTGCCAACCTATACCTTGTGTCCTGAATAGTCTATAGAGTGGAGGTGCTGCACCACCCTTAAATTTAGAGAAGTCTTCATGTCTGGACCACAGAGGGGCTCTCTCAGGTGTGTTTCAGTCCTCAGATCTGCCGTATCAGTCCTCAGTGGAGGCTCAGGGAAAAAGTTTGATGGGTGGTGTTGACTCACATTGTATCTAGGGCTCTCTGGGATTCTAAACTGTTAGGGTAGCACATATTTACCTTTTAAGAATTTCATTTAGGTTTCAGCTGTTTTCTCCTTACTTGCTGTTATGGTGATGACCTCATTTTTTTTCTACCATTTTACAAAAAGGGAAAATTTGTACTCTTTTCTCTCTTACAGGTTCTGAACTCTTTGGATTTCAGTTTTTCAGGTTACTTTGGAACCTCAACTCTGTAGTTGCCTAAAAAATTATGGTTTTATACACTACATGGTTTGTCCTCATTTTTATGGTAGAATTGATGTATTTTTGAAATTCTCTACATTTTAAGCAGAGGTGGCAATCTGATGTGTTTCTAAATAGTAGCTCACCTTGGAAAGTAAAAGTAAAAAAACACCACTATTAATAGTAGTTTCAAAATATTATTTATGGAGAGAGAGATTTAAAAAATGTTGAGATTTACACTCAAAACAATAAAACTCTGGGGAGGGAAATTAAAGAATACATAAGTAAATGGAGAGATGTACCAACTGTGCTTTGGAAAGCTCAATATTTGTAAAATTTCACTCCCAAAGCAATCTAAAATGCAATCCCAATCCAAATTCCAAAAGACATTGTTCATGGTAAGAATTGAAAATCTTAGTTTATGTAGAAATGTAAAATCCAAAAATCATTAAGGCATTCTAAGAGAACAAAGTTGAAGACTTTTTATTACTCAATCTCAAAATTTACTTTAAAGCTCAGTAACCAAGTGAGTGTGGTATTGGTGAAAAGATGATCAAATAGAATGTGCCAGAATAAAGGATCCATAAATAGGTTTTATTTTATTTATCAAATCTCCAGTTAAAGTCACTTTCTCACAAAAATCTGTGTCTTCTGAAACTATAACAGTTTCCTTTACTAAACTCTTACTGTCCCGTCTTTTCATTTTCATAGTATTTATAGTGATGATATTAAATAATTATTTCTATAATTGTTTATTGTTATTGTTCCCCATAAGACCATATAGTTAGGGTGTAAAGTGTGACTCTTTTGTTCATGGATATTTTAAGACCAAATGCAGTGATTCGTACATATTAGGTGTATAATAAATACCAAATGAATGAAGAGATTTCAGAGTTATGTGAAGGGTTATAAACAATCTGAGATTATACTGGCATATATAACTGATAGCCATTTAAGGACATTGTCTAAACTGCAAAAAGAGGACATAGACAAGAGACCACTATTTTGCTGTTTTGATATTGCTCATAGTTTTTCTTCATTACTTTTCTCTTTCTAGTCTCATCTGGTCTTTAGTTGTTCTCTCTAGATTGCTGTATCAGTTGGTGTTCTTAATTTCAAGCAATCAGGAACAAATGTGCTTCTTTGTTAGTGATAATGTTCAGCAAATTGTCTCTCTCTTAAGAGTGAACTTTTTAGAATGAACCATTGGATTCCTTAACTTTTCACAAAATTGCAATGCAACTGGCTTTTCTTTTCCTTTGGATTTTGAAATGATTTGAAAATTATAAAAAAATTGAAAATATAAGACAATAAATTCCCCTAAGCTTTTATCCAGTTCCCCAAATGTTAACATTTTTCACATACAAGTTTTTATTCTCCCTCCCTCTTTTTTTTCCTCTCAAATGCATATAGACATATATATACACATTATGAGACCACATGAGTACACATTATATATACATAGTTTTTTCTTTCAAAAGTTGGAAAGAAATTTGCAGATATGATGCCTCTAACACTTAAGGAGTATATTGCCTAAAAACATGATCTTTTCTTACATAATCAAAGGAAGATTATCAAAATCAGGGAATTCATGTTGATTGTTATCAAAACTAAAGACTAAAAATTTTTCCAATTGTCCCAAAACCATTTTTTTTGGGGGGGGTGGTGAAAGCAAACTTCTTTTCACAGAATCCAATCCAGGGTCACACAATAAATTTAAATCTGCAATCTTTTGGTTTTTCTCATGACTTTAACATATTTTGGAAAAGTTCTGACTGTTTATTTTCTAGCCTGTTCCTTAATTTATGTTTGCATTTCATCTTGATTAGAATTTGGGTGTGCATTTTTGGTAGAAATTATCATAGGAGGCACTTGATGTCAGCTTTTCAGATATAAATTTGATCACTTGATTGAAGTATTATTGGCCAGGCTTATCTAGTATATTTTCCATGGTGATAATAAGTATCTTACAGACAGAGCTTATAAATATTTGTTCTCATTTTTTAGCCCACTACTTTTAGGTTACAGTGATTCTTGCCTGAAATGACTAATAAGATGAGTGCCAAATTGTAATTTTCTAGTTCCATCATTTCTCCTATATTTATTAGTTTGGAATCTACTGTAAGGAAGAAGTGTTTGTTCCCCACCATTTATTTATATCCATTTGGATTCTTATTTTGTTCTATGACAATAATATATTCTTATTATTTTTTTTGTTGCTCAAATGTCTCATTGATATTTGAAGGCTTTATCTCCCTATCTTTAGCTTACAAATGTCTTACAAAGGCCTGTACAGTATTTAGCCTTTAGGTTCTTTGAGCATTAAGTTGTCAATATAGAAGACTGGCATGATGTTCTCTGGATGGTAATACAGTTAAGGCTCCTGCAGTCTACAATATGGCACAAAGATACAGAGCTGACATACCCTAGAAGCAAGATGGTAAATATCTTGTAATTCCTGCTAAGATAAACAAGACAGCTTCTGGTGTTTTCCATTTATTAGGATGGGGGAAAAACATTCCCCAGGTCAATAGTTATACACCATATGTTTTAAGTATTAGCTAAGTCGGTGAGCAAAATGGGAAATGACAGATAACATTACTTTCCTATGTACAATTCAAGTCTTTGATAATGGCATTAATTTCTTAAATTCTCTACTAGTCATATTTTAGCTTTAATGCACCATGGAAGAGTTAGGAAAGAGAAGTACCAAAGATTTCTACATGGCCCTTCGTATGAGAGAACCTATGCAGTGATTTGCCCAGGTGCTAACTATTACTATTACAGTAGATACTAAAAAACTCAATAAATAATGGATAATTTGGATGTTCCACAGGAGGTATGGTGAGATGGATTCATGTTAGGGCTCTAACATGAATTGATTATCCCTAGTCTCCATAAGCTCCCATATACACTGGCAAACAATGGAGAAAGAATATAGGTCTCCAGACTATAGTGTTAACTTTGGCAATCATCCATTAATCTAAATCCACAAGTGACTTTAGAAATGGTTGCACATACTTTTGGTAAAGACTAGGATAAAAATACACAGAATATATGGATGCTGTGGTGGTTTTCCTTTAGCGTACCCAACTTCTATTTTGTTCAAGGACCTGTGGAACGAAGACCTGATTCAGTTCTGGGAAATGGGAAATAGAACATCAACAGGATGCCTCTGTGTTGAGTCCTGAGTATCCCATGATCAAGTAATATCGAATAAAGAAGTTATTTATCATGGATCAAATAATTTTGCTTGTTGTACTGCCCTGCACCCTGTTGTGTTAACTAAGCCTGTCTTGTTCTTATTTCTGTGACTTAAAATACATTACTTGGGGGGGGGCACCTAATATACACTTACCCTGATTTCTTCTGTAGTATCTCTAATCAAGATGATTACCCTAAAGTGAACAGTCTCAGAAGCACTTTTTTGAGATGGTAATGCTCTTCTCCTTATATGTGCATCTTAAAGATGTGTGGAAAGGAAAATATTCTTGGATGTCTTGTCCTTAGTCACAGCCACGTCTGAATTTCCAACTTTCAGTATTTATAGGAGATTTTGACATTTTAATTTCGAAGAGAAAACCCACTGGCAAATCTAGTGTTTTTTTAAAACCAATATACAGGTAAAGCATTAGAACTGACCGTAGCTGCTCAAAGTGGCACATTGTATCCAGAATATGTGGATCTGTATTAACACACTGACTATTGGCATATTCAGCCTGACAATGTTTTCCTTCTTCAGAAAATCACTTTTATTACCCATTTTCTTACATATTCCACATATTTATTCTTATTATGTTGATATGATTTTCAAAGTTATGCCTTTTTAAAGCCTTTCTTTCCAGGCTTTACTTCCTATTTTATCTGTGGTACAAGGAGGAATATTCCTCTAATTATAATTCCATTACTAAGGAGTTGAGTGTGTAAGAATTGGCTTTATCTTGAAAAGCAAGTGCCTCATTTGAGCATTTTCTAAAGCATTAAAAAGAGAAAAAATTTTATCAAACACTGAAGAAGCGGCTGCTTCTGTCAGCAGCTGACAGAGGAGGTTCAGGAAAGGCTGAGGCTTTGGGGGAACCATGAGTTTTGAATTTCCTGTATGCCTATATTTCTCTGCATAGAGCCCAAATTTCTAAAATCCATGCACTGGTTTTCACATAAAAGATCTGGAGAGTCAGTGAATTCAATTGTCATTGCAATTTGGAAACCTATAAAATAATAATTTGAGTTAATTATTAGCCACTGTATTGCTGGTGCTGGTAGAGATAACAGATTTTTAAAGTTAGGCAGTATCCCTTGTTTCAGCCTATGTAAAAACACATTTTAGGGATTTGAACTTGTCATTCTTTTCCTTTGAATTAGTTAATTCCCTTAGAAACAGCAACCCTATGCAGCGTTTCTCGAGTTATTTTTGCCCATCATGCAATTCTATCATGAGAACAGCAGGAACCCCCCAAACTTGCTTTCAATCAGCTTTTTAATCATGGTTATCATAGAGAGTAATTTAATCTGCTCTTATTAACAGAAAGTCACTGGCAACCAGCTGTCTATCCATAAATGATAATGGGATTTTCATTGCATTTAGCAGTAAAAGCAGATAAGAAAGCTCACATTTCTTCCTTTTTACTCCAAATCTCTCATCTACAGTGTATTCTTGGTTCCAGAGTCTGAATCAGACATGTTCTCATTTGAAATCAATAGAAATCATCAGAATTGCAAACAACAGAGAAAATTTGGAGGATATTTGGACAATAAAGCTTGGAAAATGGACAGAAACCAGTAGTAGATCAAAGGTGGAATATAAATGTCCAGAATACCACCAACAGCACTGTTTTGTCTGAACACACACTAAAATTAGGAAAGAAAAGAGATTTGAACAACACATCTAACAAGTATGATGTGACTAGCACATCTAGAACATGGAATCTAACAGAAAATTACTGCTCATCACAAAGAAGTACATTTTCAGAGCTGCAAGCTGACTCTCCTGAGGAGACAGATTAGGAATAATACTTAAAGTCAATTCCAGGCCTTCCTTTCATACTGAGTACCAAACTGAGAATGAAGGTTGTCAAAAAGTTCCTTGTATGCCATGTGGATACATTATATTAGGCTGATAGTTACCTAAGTATCAGTAGTATATAAGTAGATACAATTGTGCTTTATATACAATCAGTGTATATTTACCATGTTTCTGAGGAAAAATGAGGGCATGAAACTGGCTCAATGGTAAGTGAATTCCAATGACCAATCTCTGCAATAAATAAGTTACTATATAGAAGCAAGTCACTTTGTCTGCAGCTAAGGTTCAGTTGAAATAAAAATTTGCTAACATAGAGTTTTATAGAATCTTTATAGATCAATAATGACTGGTAATTTTACTCTTTCCCCAAATAACTAATACAAAATTAAAGTGATCAGAGTATTTAAAAAATTTTCCAGTTTTGAACAAGTCCTCTATTTTTCACCCAGTTTCCATATAAAATATTTTGATTGTTTTTAGGTCACAATCATAATTATTCTCTATGACATTTTATGGCAGCCAGGGTACTTGGCTATTATATTTAAATATAGTGAGGAACACCCTTATTCTTTATTTTTAATATCACCTCGTTTAGTTTCAAGCATGGCCAAAGTTCTACTTTGTAGTCTCCTTATGCAGAAAGTAATTACATCCCACTTAACTTTTTGAACATCAGCTAATATTTAATGAGCACCCAGTGGCCACATGGCAGTGTAATAAGCATTCATTTTTTTAAATGCCTATTTGTTCCCAGATTGCAGCGTCTTTTTAAGATGCTGAGAATCTTAGCAGTTTGACAATGTGAAAAAAAAATAATAGTCCCATTATGAAGAATTAACACTCTTTAAAAATCCCAGAAACCAAAGAAAAAGAAACATCATCTCTGAATATTAATAATTCCCACAGTTGTAAGGTTTTACAGAACTATTTTTTCAGATGTTTAAATTCAAAATAATTCTGCCATATCAAGAAGAAAAGTAATGACTGCACCTAATACTGACAAAATTTGTTAAGTACTTAAGGGAGTTGTATTACACTATTAAACTAAATAGTTGTGTCTTCTGGGGGGAGGGAAAGGAGAGTTGGTCACAATTCTACAAATAAGTCCATAGGACAACCAAGTAGAAGTTGGAGTCTTATCCTAAAATACGCATCTTAAATCTACAAATGTTTCTAATAATAAAGGACAGACAAACGGTTTACAGTAAGGGCTAAAGTTCATTCCTTATTGGTAGACAGATGGGGCAAGTGGTTGTTGAGACCAGGGCCTGTCAGCAAATCTAAGAGCTCTTGATACAGACTGAAGGGCTGGCTATAGCCTCATCTGAAAGATCAATATAGGAGTTGGTTAAGAGTGTGTAAGGCCCAGGCTTTGTTTATTTAAAATTATGTTTTGAAAACTTATGATGTACCATTATAAATTGGAATATTACCATGATCTCCCTGTTAGCAGGGAGAGATGCAGAATATCATCCACTTCACAGTTGGGCAGGACTGAGCCTAGGGGTGATCATTGGGAACATCTGGAGTATAGCTGGATCAGGCAAAGAATTTAAAATTTTTGATGGTATGCTAGATCTGATACATTCTGTTGACATATTTAGCTAGTGGACAGATCTATATGAGGTGGATTCATTTGTCAGGCATCCTGACTGGCTTATTTTTGGTAGAAAAGATATAAAAAACTTTTAGTGTTGGGTAGAAAAAAAATACGAAAACCATATGTATTCCAACAGATACTATGCTATCTGGAGGGCAAGAAGAGAAATTTGCTGAGACAAAAAATGGCCATCATATGAAAACTATCAGTACTTGGCATCTGCTTTCCACTGAGAAAGAGTGGAAAGTACCTCTTTAATATGAGTGGAATGGTAGCCCTGGTCTCCAGGAGAATGGAAACTTTTGTATCAGATACAGGTTGTAAAGAGTTTATACTATTTTCAGATACTGAGCAAAGAGTGCATCACTTAATCTGCATGCTAGAAACAATTTGAGACAGGTCCAGAAAGAGTAGACATCAGCTAACAAAAAGCAAGGATGTGTTTTGTGCCTTTGATTTTTTAGAAAAAGATGATGATCCTAAGTGAGTTAGATAAATGACCTTCTACCTGAACCAAATTCTCAGTATTCTCCAGTATATGGAACACATGTAGTTCCATCATCTTAAGCCTAGACATGGGTCTACAAAAGACTCAATGTATGAATTTGTCATAGCTGTATCTGTAATAAAAATAGCTATGATCATTGAATGCAGTTTGTCAGCCATTTTTCTCAGAACTTTACATAATTTACCTCATTTAGTCTTTTCAGTAACCTTACGAATGAGGGATAGTCATCATCTCTGTTCTTGCAAATGAAGAATTTGAAGTTCGGGATGATCACCTTACCTAAATAATCAGTGGAAAAGCTAGGAATGGAACCCAGGTCCGCTGACTCCTTGCTCTTACTTAGTGTGTACTGCTACCAGGGCAATTGTGCTGGACTCTCTTGATGAGGAAAGAGGGATAGGCTCTTGTAAAGGAAAGTACAATTATTAATTCACCTATTTATATGTTGGTAAACATTTTTTCCTTGTGATGAGAACTTTTGGGATTAGTAAAATACTAAACTTTTAGGATTGGCCCATTTCACATATATCATACATAACAAGTGTTAACTGTGGCTATCATGCTGAGTACTTATACCTGAGTACTTATTCAGCTTATCACTGGAAGTTTGTAACTTTTGATCACCTTTATTTAGTTCCCTTACATCCCATCCCTATCTCTGGTGACCATAATCTTTTAATTCTTTTCAATGATTTTGGTTGTTTTTAGATTCTACATATAAGTGAGATTATACAGTATTTGTCTTTCACTGTCTGATTTATTTCACTTAGCATAATGCCCTTAACGTCCATCCATGTTATTGTAAATGGCAAGATTTCCTTATTTTTTATGGCTTAATAGTATTGCATTTTGTGCATGTGTGTGTGTGTACACCACACTATTCATCCATCTGTCAGTGGCCACATAGGTTGTTTCTTTGTTTTGGCTATTATAAACAATGCTGCACTGAGCATGGGGATGCAGATATCTCTTTGATATAGTACTTTGATTTCCTTCAAATATATACCTAGAAGTAGAATTGCTGGTTATGTGGTAGTTATATTTTTCACTGGAACTAAAATTTGAACACAGATCTTTCTGACTATAAATCCTATGTGCTTTAAGATTGTGAAACATACTTCCTCCTTCTGAAGACTCTTAGTGTATTTGGCATACTGAAAAGTTCAGCAGTCTGGCCCCCTCAAGTAGAATGTCTTGACCATGGGGAACAGGCATGGTATCATTCTAGAGAGTACTGGTTTTAGTGTGAGCTAGAAGTTGATAGGTACCAGGTACAAAAGATTTCCTGTGGGAACACAGTCCCAAAGATATCATGGAAATAAGTTGAAAAAGACAATTTGGTTCATAGACATTTGTTCAAGACATAACTAACCAGGAGTATCTCAAGTGGAGATAAAACAAGTGAATTACTCAGCAAAATAAAACCAAAGTATACTGAATGTGCTACATACTGCATTCTGAGCTGTTAAGTAGACAATTGAAAATTAGAAAGATACCCCAGCTAGAGAGTTTTTCAAGTGTAAAATAGCTGCACTGTGGGTATGTAATTTTATCAAGGCCCAAATACATTAAACTTGGAAAAAGGTGAATCATTTCTAAAGACATTTTAAAATTAAAGTTTGCAAGTACTTTTGTGCTAGAAATTGGCAGAATTTCAGAGTAGCCAGCAAAACAAATCCATGGAGAACATGGTGTGGACTGTTTGCCCTAGCAAATTACTCATAACCACTGCCATTATCACTTGGTGTGGATGTGTGGAATTTGGAGAACAGAAAAATGGGCAGGTAATTTTCAGTGAAATATGACAGAGCTTGATGCCTTCAGTCAATTCTTTCTCCACATCTTCTCTTATTGTACATCTCACAGCCTGTTTCAATCTACTGGAATATTATTTAACAACTTTATACTGCAATATAATGCACATACCATGCAATCCACCCATTTCTAGTGGACAATTCAGTAGTTTACAATATATTCACAGTTATTCAACTATTGCTATTCTAGTTTCAAAACCTTTTCATCACCCCTAAAAGTAACCCCATACTTAATAGTGGGCAGCATTTGCCATTTCCACACAACCACCTCAAAGTGCCCCAGGCTTAAGCAACACAAATCTACTTTCTGACCCTATAGATTCTCCTCTTCTGAATATTTCATATAAAAGGAATCACATGATATCCAGTTTCTTCTGCCTGGCTTCTTCCATTCAGCGTAATACTTTCAACGTTCTTCCATGTTGTTGCATATATCAGTACTTCTTAACATTTTTATGTGTGGCTAGCCAAATAACATTCCATTGTATGGATATACTACATTTTGTTCATCTGTTCATTTAATAAATGAGTTGTTTCCACTTTGGGCTATTATGAGTAATGCTGCCATGAAAATTTGTGTTCATGTTTCTATACAGATGTATGTTTTCCTTTGTATTGGGTATATATGTAGAATTGGAAATGTTTGGTGGTATGGTAATTTATATTTAACATTTTAAGGAACTGCCAGATTATTTTCCAAAGCAGTTGCATCATTTTATGCTCCCACCAGCAGTGACTAAGGGTTCCAATTTCTCCACATATTCTCCAAAACTTGCTACTATCCCATTTTTTTATTATGTTCAATTAACTGCTGTATAAGTACATCATTAGTTTTTGATGTAGTGTTCAATGATTCATTAGTTACGTATAACTCTCCCATCTTTGTTTGACTCTAACCATCCAAGTAGGCTTGAAGTGCTTTCTTGTTTTTTTTTTTTTTTTAAGATTTTATTTATTTATTTGACAGAGAGAGACACAGTGAGAGAGGGAACACAAGCGGGGGAGTGGGAGAGGGAGAAGCAGGCTTCCTGCTGAGCAGGGAGCTCGATGTGGGGCTCAATCCCAGGACCCTGGGATCATGACCTGAGCTGAAGGCAGACACTTAACAACTGAGCCACCCAGGCGTCCCTCTCAGTTGGTTTTGATTTGCATTTCCCTGACGGATAATGATAAAGGATATTTTTCCATGTGCCTTTTCTGGCACACAATCGATATATGCTCTGCAGTGCACTATCTTATCTTTGCCCAATTTCTTTTTTTTTTTTTTCTGGTTCTGAAATACTTTTTATTTTAAAAAATCTGTAAATTTTTAATTTTAATTCCAATATAATTAACATACAGTGTCATAACAGGTTCAGGTGTATAATATAGCGATTCAACAATGCTACACATTACTCAGTGCTCATCATGATAAATGTCCTCTTTAATCCCCATCTCCTATTTCCCCATCTCTCCACCCGCCTCCCCTCTAGTAACCATCAGTTTGTTCTCTATAGTTAAGAGTCTGTTTCTTGCTTTGTGTCTCTCTTTTTATCCCCCTTATTTTGTTTTGTTTCTTAAATTCCACATGAATGATATTGCATGGTATTTGTCTTTCTCTGGCTGACTTATTTCATTTAGCATGATACTCTCTAGCTCCATCCATGTCGTGGCAAATGGCAAGATTTTCACGCTTTTTTACAGATGAATAATATCCAGTGTGTGTGTGTGTGTGTGTGTGTGTATACACACCTCTTCTTTACCCATTCATCTATTGATAAACACCTGGGCTGCTTTTATAATAGTTTGTCCAATTTGTTGACATATAATTTTTCATAGTATTCTCTTACGATTGTTTAACAATTGTTTATATTTCTGTGGTGTTATTTCTCCTCTTTCATTTGTGATTCTGTTTGAGTCCCCTACCCCCCCCCCCCTTTAATGTGTCTGGCTAGAGATTTATCAATTTTGTTGATCTTTTCAAAGTACTAGCTCTTGTTTTCATTGATCTGTTCTATTGATTTTTATTTTCTGTAGCATTTATTTCTGCTCCCATCTTTATTATTTCCTTCTTTCTTCCAGTTTGGGGTTCTGTTTGTTCTTTTTCTAGCTCCTTTAGGCATAGGGTTACATTATTTGAGAGTTTTCTTATTTCTTGAGGTAGGCCTGTATTGCTATAAACTTCCCTCTCAGAACTGCTTTTGGTGCATCCCACAGATTTTGGACCATTGTGTTTTCATTTTCAATTGTTCCCATGTAATTTTTAAAAATTCTTTATCGATTTCTTGGTTGACCCACTCATTGTTGAGTAGCATGATATTTAACCTCCATGAATTTGTTCTCTTTCTAGATTTTTTCTTGTGGTTAATTTCTAGTTTCATAGCATTGTGATCAGAAAAAAATACATGGTAGGACTTCAGTATTTTTGAATTTGTTGGAACTTGTTTCATGGCCCGATATATGATCTATTCTGGAGAATGTCCATGTGCACTTGGAAAAAAATGTGTATTCTCTTTTAGTGTGGAATATTCTGAATACATCTGTTAAATCTGTCATGTCCAGTGTGTCATTCAAAATCACTATTTCCTTGTTGATTTTCTGTTTGTACAATCTGTCCATTGATGTAGTGGGATGTTAAAGTCCCCTACTATTATTGTATTACCAGCGATTAGTTCCTTTATGTTTGTTATTAACTGTTTCATGTATTTGGGTTCTCTCATTGGGTACATACATTTTTACAATTGTTAGATCTTCTTGTTGGAGTGTCCCATTATTATTATATAGTGCCCTTCTTTGTCTCTTTTTACAGTTTTTGTTTTAAGACTGTTTAATTTTGTCCAATATAAGTTTTGCTACCCCAGCTTTCTTTTGACCACCATTTGCATGATAAATATTTCTCCATCCCCTCACTTTCAACTGCAGGTGTCTTTAGGTGTGAAATGAGTCTCTTGTAGGGAGCCATATCAATGGGTCTTTTTTTTTTTTATGTACTTTGTCACACTTTGTCTTTTGATTGGAGCATTTGGTCCATTTACTGTCAGAGTAGTTATTATTTTTTAAAGATTTTATTTATTTATTTATTTATTTGAGAGAGAACACAAGCAGGGGGATTTGGAGAGGGAGAAGCAGACTTTCCGCAGAGCAGGGAGCCTGATGTAGGGCTCGATCCCAGGACTCTGGGACCATGACCTGAGCTGAAGGCAGATGCTTAACAGCCGAGCCACCCAGGTGCCCTGTCAGAGTAGTTATTGATAGATATGTACTTACTGCCATTTCATTTGTTACTTGTTTTGTGGTTGTCTGTAGTTCTCCTCTGATCATTTCTTCTCTTGCTCTCTTTCTTGGTTTGTTGCCTTTTTTTAGTGATATACTTGAATTCCTTTTTCTCTATTCTTTGTATATCTATTACTGGTTTGATTTTTGATTACCATTAGGGTTGTATATAACATCTTGTGCATATAGCAGTCTATGAGAAGTTGATGGTTACTTAAGTTTAAACCTATTCTTTATTCTTCCCCATGCCCCACACATTTTAGTTACATGGTGTCATATTTACATCCTTTTATTTTGTTAATCCCTTGACTGATTTTTACAGATATACTGATTTTTACTTCTTCTGTGTTTCCTACTTTTCATATTCTCACTTATGGTCTTTCCTTTCCACTCAAAGAGTTTCCTTTAAAATTTCTTGGAGGGCTGCTTTAGTGGTCATGAATTCCTTTAGTTTTTGTTTGCTTGAGAAACTATCTTTTTTTTTTCTTCTGAATAATAGCCTTGCTGGATAGAATATTCTGGCTGTAGATATTCCCCCTTCAGCACTTTGCATATATTATGCCCCTCCCTTCTGGCCTACAAAGCTTCTGCTGAAAAATCAGCTGATAGCCTCATGGTTTCCCTTGTATTTAATGCCGCCTTTACTCTTTCTGCTTTAAATTTTTTTTTAATCACTACTTTTTGCCATTTTAATTATTACATATCTGGGTATGGACCTCCTTGGGTTGGTTTTGTTGCAGGATTTCTGTACCTCCTAGATCTGGATAAATGTTTCCTTCCCCAAATTAGGGAAGTTTTCAGCTATTATTTCTTCAAATAAATTTTCTGCCCCCTTTTCACTGTCTTCTTTTGAGATCCCTATAATGTGAATGTTATTTCTCTTGATGGAGTCATTGAGTTCCCTAAGTCTGTTCTCATTTTGCATATTTCTTTTATCATTTGTTCAGCTTAATTACTTTCTATTACTCTATCTTCCAGGTCATTAATTCATTCCATTGCTTTCTCTAACCTATCTATTCCATCAAGTCTATTTTAAATTTCATTTATTTGTTCTTCATCTCTTTGGTTCTTTTTTTCTCTTAAGGTTCTCACTGATGTCTTCCACTCTTAAGTTCAGTGAATATCTTTATAATCATTACTTTAACCATTTAGCTTAAGTCTCTTGCTGTGACTTTATCCTATTCTTTCCTTTGGTACGTATTCCTCTGTCTCCTCCTTTTGTCTACCTCTCTGTATCTGTTTCTTTGTGTTAGGAGAGTTAGCTATATCTCCTGCTCTTGAAGGTAATGGCCTTATGAAGAAGAGGTCCTGGAGTGCCCTGCAGTGCAGTATCTCCTGTTCCCCAGGACCTGGCACCTCAGGGCATGTCTCCTGTGTGTGTCGTGTGTGCCTTCCTGTTGTGTCCTGGCCACTTCTTCCTTCAGTACAGTCATCTGCATAGACTCATTTTACCTTTTTGGGGCAGTGTTTCATCCTCGGCCAGGTCGGGTGTATTTTAACAAGGTGTGCACTGGTCTGCATGCAAAATGAAACCTGTTGGCACCACCACTAGAACAGAGGCCCATGGTTGGGGGATGCGGTGTGGCAGGGTTTGGGCTGGTCTTCTGGGTAAGGGAAACCGTAGCCCCAGGACTGAAGCAAACCTGATGAGAAAGGGAGGATCCACTGAAGGGCAGAGGTTGTGGGGCTTGGTGTAAGCAAGTTAGGTAGTGAATGTTCTCACAGGTGGCTTTGTGTTTATGCTGGGGTGGGGGGCAGGGAGGAAGAGGGCACCTATAGCTCTTTTGTTCCTGGAGTCTCTCTGTGATCCCTGCCTTCTGGGCCACCTCTGGGATGAGTAAATAACTCTCCCTCCTGTGTGCCCTGGGCATTTTTTAAACTACTGCTTCTAAGCTGTATCTCTACTGGCTATTTTTTGTGCTGTTTCTGAGTGGGGACTCAACTTCCTAATACCCTCTGGGCTCTACCAGAGCTCAGCCCACTGATTTTTAAAATTCTAGGCTTTATATCTGCATTCCCAGCTCCCTCTCCCCCTTGGATGGCCATGGTCCCCTTCACTCCCAAACCATATCTCTGCCTTCCTACCTTATTCTATGTGACCTCTTCTCTACCTTGAGTTGTGGAGTTTGTTCTGCCAGCCTTCAGGTCATTTTCTGAGTTACTTATGCTGGTGTGTTATTTAGTTGTGTCTGTGGGACTAGGCAGGCTTAGGGTCCTCCTACTCTGCTGTCTTCCCAGCCTCTCCTCTCTGCCCATTTTCTAATTGAGATATTTTTGTTTTTCTGCAGTGGAATTTTGAGAGCCTTTTATATATCTAGATACAAAGATGTCTACTATATTTATTCTGTGTTCTTCAACCTTGCTGAAGTGGTGTATTCTAATTTTTGTATGTGTATTCCTCAGGATTTTCTATATGCAAGATCATGTAGTTTACCAAGAGAGATAGTTTTACTTCTTTTTTCCCCTAATCTAGATGCTTTTAATTTTCTTGCCAACTACTTTGAATGGAACCTCCAGTAAAATGTTGTATGGAGGCAGCAGTAGCAGACATCTCTGTTTTGCTCTTAATTTTAAGGGAAAAGTATTCAGTCTTTTACCACTAAGTATTACGTTAGATGTGGGTTTTCATAAATGCCCTTTATAAGGTTGAGGAAGTTCTCTTCTATTGCTACTTTGTTGGCATTTTGTTTTGCTTTTTTGAGTCATAAAGAGGTGTTGAAGTCTCCCAAATGCTTTATTTTCATCTAATTACGTATTTTTTCTTTTTTATTCCATTGCTATAGTGTATTACATTTATTGAAATTTGGCTGTTAAGGATTTATTTAATTCTTTTTGTATTTTTCTGTGTTTAAGCTGCTATTTGTTACTGGGAACTGTTCTCACTAAAGTATTTAGTGACATTCTAAGGGTCCAACTGTCAAATCCAATAGCATCTGTTTAATGATACAGCATTTGTTCATTTGTTTTTTTAGATTTGTCTATTTTTTTTTTAGGGAAAGAGAGAGAGAGAGAGAATGTGTGTAAGTAGACGGAGGGGCAGAAGGAGGGAAAGAATCCTCAAGCAGCCTTCCTGCTGAGCATGGAGCCCAACGCAGGGTTGTCCCATGACCCCAAGATCCTGACCCCAGCCAAAATCAAGAGTCAGACACTCAACTGACTGAGCCACCCAGGTGCCCCATTTTGACATAGCATTTGTGATCATTTTATATGCTTTTCTAATATTTTTTTTTTCTTTTTGCCTTTATCACGTAAAAAACCATCAATCTGTGAGGCTCTTCGTCTGGCTTTGTCATACCTTGGTGTCTCTCTCCACATCTAGTACAGACAGATGTCTTATGTCTCTTCCCTTAGGTTACATACTTCTTAAAATTAGAAATATGTTTTTCTTTATTTCTGATAATCCCTGGTATTTAGAGGACTCTCACATTCTTTCTGCTCTTCCTCCACCTCCTTTTTCCTACCCTCTCCCCTTCCTTTTCCTCTCACCTCTTCTTCTTTTTGTCTTTTCTCCTCCTCTTTCTTTATCTTTTTTTTTGACTAGATGAATGTATATAGCAGAATGTATATAGCAGAATGTATACAGCAGAATGTATATAGAAAACGTAGAGCAGACCATTTCACAAAGATGGAAGTGAAGAAGACAATTTTCTATGGAAACCCTAACGATAAACTATTAAATCAGTGTGTTTTGGGGGAGTAATCAAAAAGATGAGAGAAAAGGAAAGAGTCGCAGTGAATTTTTAAAGAAGTTTTCACCCATTGTAATGTCAGGCAGTAGAATTAGACAGGACACAAGAAGAATCAGAACAAATTTCTTGTAAAGATTAAGCCCTGGTAGCTTATTAGGTTAAAGTTTCCCAGAGTGAGCTTTATGTGTCTTGGATTAATCAAGTGGTGTGGTCATTTATGTTTATGAATTTATGGGTAAAACAAAGGTAAATGATTCCTTAGAGTTTTTTTTTTTCTTTTTAAAGATTTCATTTATTTATTTGACAGAGAGAGACACAACAAGAGAGGAAACACAAGCAGGGAGAGCAGGAGAGGGAGAAGCAGGCTTCTCACGGAGCAGGGAGCCCTATGCAGGGTTCAATCCCAGGACCCTGGGATTCATGACCTGAGCCGAAAGCAGATGCTTAATGACTGAGCCACCTAGGCACCCCATTCCTTAGAGGTTCTGATAGGATGAGATATATTGTCAATATGAAACGGTCTTAAATAGCTAGCATTTCTCAATAATATTTAAAAAGGAGCCATTTGGAAAACAGTGCAGATGCTTTCAGTGGTGGAAAACATAGTATTGCCTCTTCATTCAGAGATGATATAGTGTTGGATGAGTATAACTCCATATTCTGGAATTTTAAGTGTTTTTTATCTTTCAAGCCAATCTATTCAGTTTTTAACTGTTTTAGAGTTAGGCCATTAGTATTTTTGATACATAAAATATATGTAATGTTTATCAGTGATCTTTTATCTGAAACTGGTTCTTTAGCATTTAAAATTGTTTCTTAACCTATAATTTATTATTGCAAAAAGAGAGTATGAAATATTATAAAGCATCAGCATAACAATATAAATTCAAAAAAAGAAAATGTGATATTATACTGAAACCTTACAAAGAAATTATATATTTTTCCATGTTGTGGTGAAGTAGAAAATTCAGCTAGCTAGGAGGGAAATAGCTAGTGATATAAAACATGTAGATACTTAAAATCCTATAATGAAATCAATACGTCTTAAGAAAATTTTCTGTTTTTATTTTATTTTATTTTGTTATGTTAGTCACCATACAATACATCATTAGTTTTTGATGTAGTGATCCTCGCTTCATGTTTTCATATAACATCCGGTGCTCTATGTAGTACGTGCCCTCCTTAATACCCATCACCAGGCTAACCCATCCCCCCATCCCTCTCACCTCTAACACCCTCAGTTTGTTTCTCAGAGTCTATAGTTTCTCATGGTTCATCTCCCCCTTCGATTTCCCCCCTTCATTTTTCCCTTCCTTCTCCTAACGTCCTCCCTGCTATTCCTTGTGTTCTACAAATAAGTGAAACCACATAATTGACTTTCTCTGCTTGACTTATTTCACTTAGCATCATCTCCTCCAGTCCCATCCATGTGGATGTAAAAGTTGGGTATTCATCCTTTCTGATGGCTGAGTAATATTCCATTGTATATATGGACCACATCTTCTTTACCCATTTGTCTGTTGAGGGGCATCTCGGCTCTTTCCATAGTTTGGCTACTGTGGACATTGCTGCTATGAACATTGGGGTGCATATGGCCCTTCTTTTCACTACATCTGTGTCTTTGGGGTAAATACCCAGGAGTGCAATTGCTGGGTCATAGGGTAGCTCTATTTTTAATTTTTTGAGACACCTCCACACTGTTTTCCAAAGTGGCTGTACCAACTTGCATTCCCACCAACAGTGTAAGAGGGTTCTCCTTTCTCCACAACCTCTCCAACATTTGTTGTTTCTTGCCTTGCCCATTTTTGCCATTCTAACTGGTGTATGGTGATATCTCAATGTAGTTTTGATTTGAATTTCCCTGATAGCTAATGATGAACATATTTTCATGTGTCTGTTAGCCATTTGTAAGTCTTCTTTGGAGAAATGTCTGTTCATGTCTTCTGCCCATTTTTTGACTTATTTGTTTTATGATTTTGAGTTTGAGAAATTCTTTATAGATCTTGGATACCAGCCCTTTATCTGTAGTGTCATTTGCAAATATCTTCTCACATTCCGTGGGTGGCCTCTTTGTTTTGTTGACTATTTCCTTTGCTTTGCAGAAGCTCTTTATCTTGATGAAATCCCAAAAGCTCATTTTTGCTTTTGTTTCACTAGCCCTTGGAGATGAATCTTGAAAGAAGTCGCCGTGGCTGTTGTGGAAGAAGTTACTGCCTATGTTCTCCTCTAGGATTTTGATGGATTCCTGTCTCACGTTGAGGTCTTTCATCCATTTTGAGTTTATCTTTGTGTATGGTGTTAGAGAATGGTCGAGTTTCATTCTTCTGCATGTGGCTATCCAATTTTCCCAGCACCATTTATTGAAGAGACTGTCTTCTTTCCATTGCATGTTTTTTCCTGCTTTGTCGAAGATTATTTAGTCATAAAGTTGAGGGTCCATATCTGGGCTCTCTATTCTCTTCCATGGGTCTATATGTCTGTTTTTGTGCCAGTACTATGCTGTCTTGGTGATAACAGCTTTGTAATATAGCTTGAAATCGGGCAACATGATGCCCCAGCTTTGTTTTTCTTTGTCAACATTTCCTTGGCGATTTGGAGTCTTTTCTGATTCCATACAAATTTTAGGATTGTTTGTTCCAGCACTTTGAAAAACGTCATTGGAATTTTGATTGGGATGGCATTGAAGGTGTAGATTGCTCTGGGTAGCATAGACATTTTAACAATGTTTATTCTTCCGATCCATGAGCATGGAATGTTTTTCCACTTTTTTGTGACTTCTTCAATTTCTTTTATGAGTGTTCTCTAGTTCCTAGAGTATAGATCCTTTACCTCTTTGGTTAGGTTTATTCTGAGGTATCTTATGGATGTGGTGCTATTGTAAATGGAATAGTTTCTCTAATTTCCCTTTCTGCAGTTGCATTGTTAGTGCATAAGAAAGCAACTGATTCTGTGCTTTGATTTTGTATCCTGCCACAGTCCTGAGTTGCTGTATGAGTTCTAGTAATTTGGGGGTGGAGTCTTTTGGATTTTCCACATAAAGTATCATGTCATCTGCAAAGAGAGAGAGTTTGACTTCTTTTTTGCCAATTTGAATACCTTTTATTTTTTTGTTGGCTGATTGCTGTTGCTAGGACTTCTAGTACTGTGTTGAACAATTGTGGCGAGAGTGGGCATTTGTTGTGTTCCTGATCTTAAGAGAAAGGCTCTCAGCTTTTCCCCATTGAGGATGATATTCACTGTGGGTTTTTTATAGATGGATTTTATGAACTTGAGGAATGTTCCCTATCCCTATACTCTGAAGTTTTTTTTTTGTTTTTTAAAGATTTTATTCATTCATTCATTCATTCATTCATTTATTTGAGAGAGAGAAACAGCATGAGAGGGGAGAAGGCCAGAGGGAGAAGAAGGCTCCCTGCTCCCAGGCCATCAGGAGCCTGATGAAGGACTCGATCCCAGGACTCCAGGATCATGACCTGAGCCGAAGGCAGTTGCTTAACCAACTGAGCCACCTAGGCACCCCTACTCTGAAGAGTTTTAATCAGGAAAGGATGTTGTATTTTGTCAAATGCTTTTTCTGCATCAATTGAGAGGGCCATATGGTTCTTTTCTCTCCTCTTATTAATGTGTTCTGTCACATTGATTGATTTGCAAATGTTGAACCACCCTTGCATCCCGGGGATAAATCCCAGTTGGTCATGGTGGATGATTCTTTTAATGTATTGTTGGATCCTATTAGCTAGGATTTTGTTAAGGATTTTGGAACCTGTATTCATCAGGGATATTGGTCTGAAATTCTCCTTTTTGATGGGGTCTTTGCCTGGTTTGGGGATTAAGGTAATGCTGTCCTGACAGAATGAGTCTGGAAGCTTTCCTTCTGTTTCTATTTTTTGAAACAGCTTCAGTAGAATAGGTATTTTTTTCTTCTTTGAAAGTTTGGTAGAATTCCCCAGGGAATCTATCAGGCCCTGGACTCTTGTTTTTTTGGGGGGAGGTTTTTGATCACTGCTTCAATCTCATTACTGGTTATTGGCCTATTCAGGTTGTCAATATCTTCCTCTTTCAGTCTTGGCAGTATAGGTTTCCAGGAAGGGATCCATTTCATCCAGATTGCTCAATTTATTGGCATATAGTTGTTGATAATAATTTTTTTCTTTTTTTTAAAGATTTTATTTATTTGACAGAGAGACACAGCGAGAGGGGGAACAGAAGCAGGGGGAGTGGGAGATGGAGAAGCAGGCCTCCCATGGAGCAGGGAGCCTGATGTGGGGCTCAATCCCAGGACCGCAAGATCATGACCTGAGCTGAAGGCAGACGCTTAATGACTGAGCCACCCAGGCACCTGATAATAATTTCTAATAATTGTTTCTATTTCCTTGGTGTTAGTCATGATCTCTCCCCTTTCATTCATAATTTTATCAATTTGGGTCCTTTCTCTTTTCTTTTGGATAAGTCTGGCCAGTGGTTTATTGATCTTATTAATTCTTTCAAAGAACAGCTTCTAGTTTAATTGATCTGATGTATTGTGTTTCTGGTTTCTAATTCATTGATCTCTGCTCTAATCTTAATTATTTCTCTTCTAATGCATGGCTTAGGCATTATTTGTTGCTTTTTCTCTAGTTCTTTAAGGTGTAAAGTTACTTGGTGAAATCGGGATTTTTCTATTTTTTTGAGTGAGGCTTGGATGGCTATGTATTTCCCCCTTAGGACCGCCTTTGCAGTATCCCATAGGTTTTGGACTGATATGTTTTCGTTCTCATTGGTTTCCATGAATTGTTTAAGTTCTTTGATTTCCTGGTCAACCCAAACATTCTTGAGGAGAGTGGTCTTTAGCTTCCAAGTGTTTGAATTTCTGCCAATTTTTTTCTTGTGATTGAGTTCCAGTTTTAAAGCATTATGGTCTGACAATATGCAGGCAATAATCTCAATCTTCTGGTATCGGTTGAGACCTGATTTGTGACCCAGTATGTGGTCTATTCTGGAGAAAGTTCCATGTGCACTTGAGAAGAATGAGTATTCTGTTGTTTCAGGGTGGAATGTTCTGTATATATCTCTGAGGTCCATCTGGTCCAGTGTGTCATTCAAAGCTTTTGTTTCTTTGTTGATTTTCTGCTTAGATGACCTGTCTATTGCGAAAGTGGAGTATTGAGGTCTCCTACAATTAACATATTGTTATCAATATGACTCTTTATTTTGGTTAACAGTTGGCTTATGTAGATGGCTGCTCCCATGTTGGGGGTGTAGATATTTATAATTGTTAGTTGCTCTTGTTGGATAGACACTTTAAGAATGATATAGTGTCCTTCTGTGTCTCTAATTACAGACTTTAGTTTAAAATCTAATTTGTCTGATAACAGAATTTCTACCCCAGCTTTCTTTGTTGGCATGGAAGATGGATATCCAGCCCTTCACTTTCAGTCAGGATGTATCTTTAGGTTCAAAATGAGTCTCTTGTAGACAATATATGGATGGGTCCTGTCTTTTTATCCAATCTGCAACCCTGTGCCATTTTATGGGATCATTTAGGCCGTTCACAGTAAGAGTGATTATTGATGGATATGAACTTATTGTCATCATGTTGCCTGTGAAGACCTTGTTTGTATAGACTGTCCCTATAAATTTCTTTTCTATATCACTCTTGGGGTCTGACTCCTTTTATAGAACCCTCCTTAATATTTCTTGCAGGGCTGGCTTAGTGGTCACATATTCTTTCAGTTTCCACTGGTCTTGGAATCTCTGCATCTCTCCATCCATTGTAAATGACAGCCTTGCCAGATAAAGTATTCTTGGCTGCATGTTCTTCTTGTTTAGTACCCTGAATATGTCTTGCCAGCCCTTTCTAACTTGCCAGGTCTCTGTGGATAAGTCTGACGTTATTCTGATGTTTCTCCCTCTGTACATAAGGAATCTCTTCCCCCTAACTGCCCTTAAGATGGTTTCCTTGGTTCTAAGATTTGCGTTTTACTATTACATGCTGGGATGTTGGCCTGTTTTCCTTGATCTTGGGAAGGGTCCTCTCTGCCTCTAGGACACAAATATTTGTTTCATTCCCCAGATTAGGGATGTTCTCAGCTATGATTTCCTCAAATATGTCTTCTAGTCCTCTCTCTCTCTCCACCCCCTCCAGGATCCCAGTAATTCTGACATTGGAATGTTTCATGGTGTCACTTATTTCTCAGATTCTATTTTCATGGATTCTGGGTTGTTTTTCCCTGGCCTCCTCTTTTCCTTTCTTGTCTATTAATTGGTCTTCTAAATCACTAATTCTTTCTTCTGCCTTGCTTATCCTAGCTGTTAGATTATCTAGATTAGATTGGATCTCACTGATAGCATTTTTAAATTCTGCCAATTCAGCTTTCATTTCTGCCCTTAGAGACTCTATGTTGCCATTAATTGATTTCTCCATTCTAGCTATTGTCTTCACAATTGCTACCCTGAATTCCATCTCCGACGTCTTGGTTATATCTGAATCCATTTGTAAATCTGTGGCATAAGTCATAGTCTTTGAGTCTTTCCTATTTTGGGGGTTCCTCCTCCTAGTCATTTTGTTGAGGGGTGGTTGAGGGAATGTATAGAGTCCAAATTATTGACCAGAACCCAAGCAAGATGCACCTGTTTTCTAGGGACCTTAGGGTTGCTGGCTTCTTGTTTTCCCAGCCTGTCTTCTGGGAAAGGGGCTGTCCTGCGTGTTACTCAGGCAACCCTGTTTGGGCAGAGTTGCCCTGCCCCTTGTGGTGGGGGATGGGCTCAGTGGAAACCGGTTTTTTGGGGCTTTTGTTCCCTGGTGGCTTTCCCTGGCGGCTTTCTGCATCTCTTCCAAGAGTCAGAGCAGAAGAGATCGTTTCCAACCCTCTGCCTCAGAGCAGAGAGATTGCAGTCTGTTCTTCAGTGAGCTCTCCAGGCCACACTGTCTCCGTTTCTGTCTGTGCTGCTGTAAACTGCAGTGTCCTGGGTTGCGTGCCTCTCAGCAGTGCTCGCTGTCCCAGCCTCCAGGCTGGGACCCGTCTCTGCCCTTTGTGCTTCTAAAACCACCAGCTGCCCCCTGTTCACATGCGTGGCCCCGCCAATCTGGTTTCCATCCGGGAGGGGGCTGCCCTAAAGTCCTTTCCCTGCTGCTACCAGTCTGCGAGTCTGTGCCCCTTCCCCAGAGCGGGAGGCTGTCACTCACTGGCGGTGTAGGATCCCCACAGCCAGGCTCCCTCCCTCTGCCATTTACCCTCCAATATCTGCCTGTGGAATCATGGCTCCCTGCTTTGTACCTTGAAACCAACCTCCTGCAATATTCTGTTTGTAGAGATCCAGATCTATCTTCTTACTTATCAGTCTGATTTCGTGGGTGTTGAGAGTGGTCTGGTAGATATTCAGCTCAATTCCAGGGACCAGTTGGAATAGGGTTTCCTGCTCCTCTGCCAACTTTTCCCTCCTCCTCTATGTTTTGATACTACAAAAGGCACATTTACTTCAGTGTTAAATATGATTTATCTTAAAAATGAACTTTTGTGAGAAGAATAAAGAATAAAATATTTACTTAAAATTGCCTTTGTATTTTCAGGGAAATAATACATTAACTATAAATCTAAGATTTCATACATAATTTGTAAGAAGCAATATAAATTTGATAATGATTAAAAGCATAAGTTAATAACATAAAATATGAAATATTTAAATAAAGTAACCTTTCATTTGTCTACATTAGTTAAGGAGATGCTTTTTTTTCATAAATTGATTAGCTTGGTCAACTGAAAGTTATAGCTGAAAAACTTTCCCTATATCTCTTCCTGTAACCAGTCAGTTGAATCTGTTGGTTTTACCTCTTTACTATATTTTGAATCCTCCTTTGACTTCACTTCTGCTGATCACTTCATTTAGGCCTTTATTACCTGACAAGTCAACTATTAGGATGACTTCTTAATTTGTCTGTCTTCCTTCAATTTCCTCTGATGACGACTTTTAATGTTTTTTAAGACTCTTGATCATGTCTCTTTTTAAAATTCATTAATAGATACCTATTATTCACAATATAAAGTACAATCACAGAATTATAGCAAGCATGGACTCTGCTGATCTATCCTTTGTCCTTGATCTCTTTCCAATTTGGAAGTTAGTTTATATCCAAAGTTGTACCCTAAAGAACCTAAAGATTTTGAACCTGATATTTTCTGGAAATGTTCTCTACTTTTCCTTATATTTGGCTGCTTGTATATCTCTCTCTTTTAACTTTAAAAGTCAGTTTTAATGATTGCCTCATTCAAAGAGGAACAGTGACTACTTGAACTTAGTGATTATTTCCTCTGTTATGTGACAAAATTTACACACCAAGGAGTACTGTCATTGCATGAGAATTGTCTGTATGTCATTCTCTTCCAACCACTTTAGCATAGAACAATTTTATCTATCTTAACGTCTTCTTTGTTAGCAAATGCCTAAAACATATTTATTAGGTATTTAATAATTTATCAGAATCTGCTAAATTTTCCTTAAATCATTTTCTACTTTTTCCTGGGCTAAATTAATTTTCCCAGTTTTTCAGATTTCTTGCAGTTAGGTAGGGTCACATAACTTTATTCTACTCAAAGGAAGTTGAACTCAAGTGCTCTGATTCTAGGCATTCTGTGTTTGGTCACCTTGCTCTTTATTCATCCCAACAACCTTAGAGGGTAGCAAAGCCTTCAGATGTAGGGATGCTGAATCCATGGTTATTTCCTTAGAAGAAAGTTACCTGCTGATTGTGAACACAGAATTTATCTGAGCAAGAAATAAACTATTAAGCCTTGAGATTTGGGGTTTTATTTATTCTATTAGCTACTGTATATTAGGTAATATGTTTTGAATATATCTGGATGTATTTTAGCTTATTTTTGAATAGATTTTCACTGTATTTGGTTTATCCATTAAAATTAGCATAAAATACAATACAACATTAAAGTATTGTAAATACTTCATTTTTACTTTTATTTAATGTTGTAATTGTAATATTTAACATTAGTTGTAATATTTAACATTAATTATCTTTAATATGTTAATCTGATTTCATAAGTGGAAAAGTGAGATTTGGGAGTATAAACAGTTATTCCAGGATATATACAGTTGTGGAACCTCAACTGAAACACTGAATTAAAGGTTCATATTCATTCTACACCACAGCATCTTAAAATAATTTTAAGTTGCTGTAATGATTCAGAAGGATTTTTGAGATCAAGTTTATTGATGTGAACATGGGTCATCACTTTGGATGTCAGTTAGTGTATGTCTATCTTCAGATTATGGTGGAAATTTTCCAAGAAATTATCTTTAGTAATATGGCCTTAACATGTCTTATGGATCTACTATTAGATCCACTGTATATGCCAGTATTTTAAATGGTTTGAATTTTCTGACTGCATGGATTTTGAATAATAGGGCCTTCACTCACATTATTATGTATTACAAATTCACATATGGAAGGAAAGATAATAAATGCTACATCCAATTCAAATTTGTAGCAAATAGAATTTGGCTGGGTTTTGATACAAGACAGAAATCATTTACCCATCACTTAAACATTCAGTTGCTACTTTGTCAATTAGTAAGGTCAACTACTGTTTCATTGTGTCATTCAAAATTTTAATTAGCTAAAAACTTCCACAAACTTTGGTTGTCATAGATAAATAGGGTTTCCATAATGGAATAATCCAGAGCACAAATATAGATCGATAATTTATCTTGTATGGGGTAAAATAATAAATTGTTAAAACTTCATAATTACTAACAATATTATAATATGGATAATTTTATAAATTAAATATAATCTCAATTTATTCAAGGAAATGCATATTTGTGTTTTTTCATAATTATTTCATTTTTTTGGATCCAGTTCTGTAATTATAGGGTAAATCTGTTATGCTTTAGCATTTGAAATGTCCTCTCATAGGTAATAATTGTTACCAAGTCATTTTTCACCTCTTATCAGAAGGCAGACCATAGCATTTACATGATTTTCTTAGCATTCATAACATTCATTCTGAGAACCTTTCTTATTTCTACCCTTCTCAAAACTTTTCTCCAATTACCCACTTACCTAAATACATTATGGCATTCCCAGATATGTTTGATCTGGGAAGGAAAAGGGCATCACTATTTCCCTTAGGCTCTCACAGCACCCTCTTCACATCTCCATTATAGCATTTACATGGTATTTCAGTGATTTCCTTATTTTCCAAATGATTGCCTATCTTGTGTCACAAAATAATTGAGGTGAATTTTAACAGATTCAAAGAAGAGAAGAAAAATTGAAAATCACTGCCGGGGGGGGACACTGATAAGGAGAAAAGTCCAGCATAATGGTAATTTTGATGGTTAAGTCTCTAAGCTCAGAGTCTCCTCTTAGATTAAAAAAAAGAAGAAAAGGAAAAAAAAGGGGGGGAATGCAATCATTAAGAAAATGTTTTTTGTAGTACTTGATTATAAAATAAACTTCTGTGGTGTTTACAGACACAGTGATAAGAGCATTTCAATAATAGTCGGGAAGCAAATATTTTGAAAGAAAGTACAGTGGTTATTTTAGTATGTTTTTCTCATAGATTCTAAATGCAAAACACAACCTCAGTGTATAATTTAACAAAAGAATTACACATCGATAAGCATGTAGATTCAGGATCATTTTTTTTTTGTTTAAAAATAAAGAATACAATGTACACACAGATTGTTAGAGTTTTCAATTAAATTGTCTTCTTTGTTACTGAAAGACTGTATTTTAAACTTCTTTGTATCTAGTTACAGAAACAAGGGAAATATCAGATCCATAGTAAGTGCTAAACAAATTTTAGCATTTTTTGGTTGAATAAATGAATGAGACATTTTATTCACCATTGCTCAGCCCACATAGTAATATTCTTATTTTATACTTTGTGAACATGAAATAAAAATTATAAGTTAGACAGGAAAACAAGTCAATTTAATTTGCACATACTAGAATATGATTTTATACACATGGTTACACACAAACACACACACACACACATACACACACACCTTTATTTTTACTCTTTCAACAATTAGTGCAGTTGAGTAAATTTATGATATTTTCCTTTTCTCCACTTGTGAATTGAGTTCTTTTTGAACAGTACTGCTATTTGTATGCATTCAGGTAAGTGTTTCTCAGAGTTGCAGTCTGTCCACATACACTGCTGTTCTTTCATAAGCCATTCATTTCTTGTTATTAGTTTTTTGTTCGATCAACTTCACTATGCACATTTTCTCATTTGGATTATCAGCCTTGGGACACTGAGATTGTAACATCTCAATACTGACTAAAGTTTTCCTTTGTTGAATGAGCTTTGGTGTGGTGAGGTTGAATATGGGTTGGCTATAGCTTTGTCTGCTTTGTGCACTTTTCACAGATACAAAGCACATTAGGTTGTACTTTTATACCACAGAATTAATGACAGAATATGCAGCGTGCAGTACTATAAAAGTTCCACGGCTTAATTGGGATCCTAAACACTACTTCTAGCCAAAAAGTTGGATGGAATCCAAAATTTCACTATACCTATTCAAATTTTAGGAGATGGGAAAGAATAATGGAATAAAATAAAGACTTAAATATTCCTAACGACTTCATTAGGTTAATTATGAAATGAATTATTGAGTTGATGTGCACACTACTTGCATGCAGAACAGTTTTCATTTAGTATTTCCCAATGATTCAAAAATGTTTGAAAAGGGCAGATTTTAATGTTAGCATTTTTACTAATGTATCCTATTTTTCAAGCATAGACTTTATCTAATTATAGTGAGACTTTTCAATGTAAAATATTTCCTAGATCAAAAACTCAGGTGAGAACTCCTATAATTATGTATTAGAGTTTGATTCCTTTGCTCTATTGGTCCCCACTGCACTCACAAACTTCATCATGGTAATACATTCATTTGTTTTCATTTTCTTTTCTCATTAGGCCTTTGAATTCACTAACAAAATACTGGAGCATTGAGAGCTTATACACATGTTTATGTGCTAAAGCTGTGTGACCTTTTCAGTATTCTCCAGTTCATTTTTTTCTGGCAATTCTTTGTCACACAACTAAAATACAGTGGTTTTGAAATAATCCAGTAGCTTCAGGGTTTGAGTTATGTAATTACAATTTTATTAAGGCAAGAGAGAAAATAAGTCCAGTTGCTAAATGAGAAAGATAATTATTCAAGATAAGAAGGACAAAGGAAGATTAGACTATAAAAATGGGCTAAAACTTGTAAGTAGAATTATTGATCTTCATTTTAGACATTGAATCTTTGTTACTTTATTCATTCACTCAACCATAAAAAGCTTTTTGAGGCAAACTTAAGGATTTCTGGGAATTAACATGAATTCCTCCTACTCCAAACCTTCAGGAAGCTATAATCCAATAGGTGAATAAAATGTACACAAAACTGTCTGCAATATTAGATTGGGATAGGAATTAAGCACTATAGATTTCAGAAAATGAAAGAGTCCTTCCAACTAGGGAAACATAAAAGCCTTCTAGAGAAGATGGCATATAAGGCAAGCCTAAAAGACTAGGAGAATTTAGGTGAGTATGAGTAGAAGGCATTCTAGGCAGAGGGAATAGCTAGAGGTTAAATATAACTGGAGAGTCACAGTTTTGTTTTGCTTTATTTTTTTCCATAAAACATTTTTTAAAACAAGAAACATTATGATTACTTAAATTAAGCTTCTTGACAGAGAACACTGCACCTAATTCTGTGAGTGCATTTACACACTTTCAATTGTACCTAGGATATTTCTAAAAGTGAACTCTATGCTGGGACATAAAGCAGGTCTGCAGAAGTTTCAGAGGCTAGCATGATATTAATATGATCTCTGTCCACAGTACAATAAAGTTGAAAACGAAATTTTAAGTAGGTAAGTGGAAAATCTCTATATGTTTAAAAAGTTAGAAAGCATAATTTTAAATAACTGATAGGTCAATAAGAGATTATATTGTAAAAATAAAATATTTTGGACTGAATTTATAACTAAAATATCACATACCAGAACTTGTGGAATAAAGCTAAATTTACGCTTGGAGGAAAAGATACATATATATGTGAGTAAAAAGTAACCTGAAAATTACTAATATATCTACCCCAAAAAGTTATTTTAAAAAGGCAACTAATAAGACTCAAAAAAAAAAAATAGAAGAAATGTGCTCTTATAAAGACCTACATATAGAAATGCATGAAATAGAGAAAATATACAACATAGAAAATTATCGATGCTTTGAAAAGACTAATAAGATATCTCTGCAAATTTTTAAAAAGGAAAAATGCTATCACTGTACGACCTGGAGTCAGTAAAAATAATAAGTGATATTATAAGAAGTACCAATAAATTAAGCATTTGGAAGGAATAGACAAAATTGTCTACATTTTTATAGACCAGCAACAAATAATTACAATCCCTTTTAAAAAAATATAATTTAAAATAGCCTCAAAAGTGTTTAAAACACGGGAATAAACCTAAAAAAATAATATGCTATATAAATAAAACACCATTGTAGTAAGTTAAGGGTGATTTAAATAAAATGAAAGGATAAACAATGTTCATGGAATAGAAAATGCGATATTGTGATGAAGTCAATTTGCCTCAAATTTATTGAGAGATTTGAAGTAATTTAATTGGAAACACAATTTTGTTTTTGGTGGAATTTGAAAAACCAGTCCTTCAGTTTACATGGAAATCTGGAGGTACAAGAGTATCCAAGACAGAATTAAAAAGCAAGATGGAAAGATTTACAATATCAAAATTATTATATCTGAAAATACACAATGATGTAAGAAAATATGGTAATGGTGTAATGATAGACAAAGAGAACAAAGAAAAAGCAGACTGCCCAGAAAATGTGTCACATATATACAACCACTTATTTTATGACTAAGGTGATACTCCAAAAAAATGGAACAGTATTTTCAATTGGATACCAGCTCTTTTGGCTATCCATATATTAATATTAGAAATTTGACTCCTACATTACACTACACACAAATCTATAAAAATCTGACTCCTATTGTACACAAAACAGAAATGTCTACATGTGCATCAAGAGAAATGAAAGTGAATGCTTGGGACAGCTTGCTTTCTCTTTTTCTTTTTCTTTTTTCTTTTTCTTTTTTCTTTTCTTTCTCTTTCTCTTTTTTCTTCTTTCTCTCTCTCTTTTCTCTTTTTCTTTCTCTCTCTCTCTCTCTCTCTCTCTCTCTCTCTCTCTCTCTAAGAGAGCTGCAGAGGGAGAGAGAGAATCTTAAGCAGGCTCCATGCCCAATGCCAAGCCTGATATGGGGCTTGATCTCACAACCCTGAGATCCAAAAACAGTATTATTTTTAATAGCCCAAACTTGAAACAACACCAAGGGCCTTCAACTACAGATAAGATAAATTATAAATTCTTATAAAATATAAATTTTGTGGTGTAATCTTATCCAAGTTGTGATAATTGTTTTAGCACCATACTTATATTTTGTACACTTTTCTGTAATGTGTTTCTCCTCACAACTTAAAAAGTGAAAAAAACAAAATTCAGAGTTAATGTTACATGTAAAATACCGGTGTATTTAGAACTTACTTTCTATATTGAAAATCTGCAGATAGAAACAAATAGGAATTAGAAATAAATACATAATGTTAAATAGATTGCATTAAAAAATCAAGAAAAAGAGAAGAAATAAATTACTAAACTCAGTAATGAGAGAGGGCCCATCACTACTGGTTCTGTGAGCATTAAACAATAATGAATATTATTAAAATTCTGTGCCCATAAATTGATAATATATATAAAACAGACCAATTTCTTGAAAGTCACAATCTCCCTAATCTCACACCTGCAGAAACCACACAAATTGGCCTATATCTCTTACATGAATTTAATCAATAATTAATAAGTTGCCAAAGCAAAAAGCAACAGACCAAGATGGTTTCACTAATGAATTCTACCAATCGTTTAAGGAAGATATACCAATTCTGTTATCTTTTCCAGAAAATTGAAGCAGAGGGAATACTTTCCAGTTCATTCTGTGAGGCCAGCATTCTGCTAAACCAGAATTACAACCAAAGACATTACAAGAAAGGAAACTATGGGACAATATTGATCATAATAGACACAAAAATCCTGAACAAAATATTAAATCTAACAATGTATAAAAGCATTTATATACCACCACCAAGGCTGGTTCAGTGTTAAAAAATCAATTGATGTAATTCATGACATCAATAGGCTGGAAAAGACAAGTGATACCAATAGATGCATAAAGAGCATTTGACAGAATTCAACACTGATTCATATTAAAAACTATCAAACTAAGAATATAGGAAAATTTTCTCAACTTCATACAGCATATCTGTGAAACACCTGCATAAATCACAGCTAATAGTAAGAAACTAAATGCTTTCCTCCTAAGATTAGAAACAAGGCAAAAATGTCTCTTCTCATCACTTCTTTTCAACAACATACTAGAAGTCCTAGTTAATGTAATAACACAAGAATACTAGGTAGAGATGTATGTGATGTTTGTTAACAGGCGACATGGTTTTCCATGTAGAAAGTCCCAAAGAGTCAACAACAAAAACATTTCTAGAACTAATCAGTGATTATAGTAAGGTTGCAGGATAGAAGATTATTATAAAAAGTCAATGCTTTCTTCTCTAGCAGCAAAGAATGATTGAAATTTTAAATTAAAAACATAACACCATTTACATTATCACCCAAGGGAAAAAAAAAGAAATAACAAGATAAATATAAAAAATTGAATAACATCCTATATGAGGAATGCTATAAAACTGGGGGGGGGGAATGATCTAGATAAATTGGGGAAATATTTCATGTTCATGGATAGGAAGATTCAATATTGTTAAGATGCCAGTTCTTTTCAACTTGATCTGTAGATTCAGTGCAGTCTGATGGAAAATGTTTGTGGATGTCAAAAAACTAATTCTAAAATTTATGTAGATAGGCAAAAGAGCTACAGTTGCTAACATAGTAATGAAGAAAAAGTTGGAGTACTGAATACTACCTGACTTCAAGACCTACTATGAAACTACACTAATCAAGATAGTGTGGTATTGGCAAAAGAATACACAGATGGGGGCACCTGGGTGGCTCAGTCGGTTGGGCGTCTGCCTTCGGCTCAGGTCATGATCCCAAGGTCCTGGGATCGAGCCCCGCATCAGGCTCCCTGCTCAGTGGGGAGCCTGCTTCTCCCTCTGCTTGTGCTCTATCCCTCTCTCTCAAATAAATAATAAAATCTTAAAAAAAAAAAGAATACACAGATGAATAGAATAAAATAAGAAGCCCAGAAACAGACCAATACAAATACAGTCAACTGATTCTTGACAAAGGAGAAAAGGATGGTTTTTTCCAAGAAGTGGTGCAGAATGGACTTGCACATGTGTATAAGTAAACTGAGACACAGAACTTACACCTTTCAAAAAAATTAAAATGGATTGTTGACCTCAGTGTAAAAATGTCAAAAAATTAAATTTCTAGAAAATAGCCTAGGAGAAAATTTCAGTGACCTGGAGTGTGGCAGTACCCCTTTAGATATAATGTCAAAAGCACAGTCCATTAAAATAACGATAGGTGTAATTTCATTAAAATTAAAAATATCTGCAAAAAAAAAAAAAAAAACTGGTGAAAGAATGAAAAGACAAACCATAGACTAGGAGAAAATATTTTAGAACATACAGAACAAACCATAGACTAGGAGAAAATAGTTTTGGAACATATGAGACCATAGACTAGAAGAAAATATATTTAGAATATGTAAGACTTAGATCCCAAATACCAATGATTTCTTTTTTATAATTTTTTATTATGTTAATCAGCATACATTACATCATTAGTTTTTGATGTAGTGTTACATGATTCATTGTTTGCGTATAACACCAGTGCTTCATGCAGAACGTGCCCTCTTTAATACCCATCACCAGGCTAACCCATCCCCCCACCTCCCTCCCCTCTAGAACCCTCAGTTTGTTTTTCAGAGTCCATCGTCTCTTATGGTTCGTCTCCCCCTCCGATTTCCCCCACTTCATTCTTCCCCTCCTGCTATCTTGTTCTTCTTCTTTTGAACATATATTGTATTATTGGTTTCAGAGGTACAGTTCTGAGATTCAACAGTCTTACACAATTCAAAGCGCTCACCATAGCACATACCCTCCCCAATGTCTATCATCCAGACACCCCATCCCTCCCAACCCACCACTCCAGCAACCCTCAGTTTATTTCCTGAGATTAAGAATTCCTCATATCAGTGAGATCATATGATACTTGTCTTTCTCTGATTGACTTATTTCACTCAGCATAACACCTTCCAGTTCCATCCACATCATTGCAAATGGCAAGATTTCATTCCTTTTGATGGCTGCATAATATTCCATTATATATATATACCACCTCTTCTTTATCCATTCATCTGTCAATGGACATCTTGGCTCTTTCCACAGTTTGGCTATTGTGGACATTGCTGCTATAAACATTGGGGTGCACGTACCCCTTCGGATCCCTACATTTGTATCTTTGGGGCAAATACCCAGTAGTGCAATTGCTGGATCGTATGGTAGCTCTATTTTCAACTGTTTCAGGAACCTCCATACTGTTTTCCAGAGTGGTTGCACCAGCTTGCATTCCCACCAACAGTGTAGGAGGGTTCCCCTTTCTCCGCATCCCCGCCAACATCTGTCGTTTCCTGACTTGTTAATTTTAGCCATTCTGACTGGTGTGAGGTGGTATCTCATTGAGGTTTTGATTTGGATTTCCCTGATGCCGAGCGATGTTGAGCACTTTTTCATGTGTGTGTTGGCCATTTGGATGTCTTTGGAAAAATGTCTGTTCATGTCTTCTATCCATTTCTTGATTGGATCATTTGTTCTTTGGGTGGTGAGTTTGATAAGTTCTTTATAGATTTTGGATACTAGTTTTATCTGATATGTCATTTGCAAATATCTTCTCCCATTCTGTCGGTATTCTTTTGGTTTTGTCGACTGTTTCTTTTGCTGTACAAAAGCTTTTTATCTTGATGAAATCCCAATAGTTCATTTTTGCCCTTGCTTCCCTTGCCTTTGGCAATGTTTCTAGGAAGAAGTTGCTGCAGCTAAGGTCAAAAAGGTTGCTGCCTGTGTTCTCCTTTAGGATTTTGATGGACTCCTGTCTCACATTTAGGTCTTTCAACCATTTTGAGTCTCTCTTTGTGTGTAGTCTAAGGAAATGGTCCAGTTTCATTCTTCTGCATGTGGCTGTCCAAATTTCTCAACACCATTTGTTGAAGACACTGTCCTTTTTCCATTGGACATTCTTTCCTGCTTTGTCAAAGATGAGCTGACCATAGAGTTGAGGGTCCATTTCTGGGCTCTCTATTCTGTTCCATTGATCTATGTGTCTGGTTTTGTGCCAGTACCATACTGCCTTGATGATGACAGCTTTGTAATAGAGCTTGAAGTCTGGAATTGGGATGCCACCAGCTTTACTTGTCTTTTTCAACATTCCTCTGGCTATTTGGGGTCTTTTCTGGTTCCATACAAATTTTAGGATTATTCCATTTCTTTGGAAAAAGTGGATGGTATTTTGAAAGGGATTGCATTAAATGTGTAGATAGCTCTATGTAGCATTGACATCTTCACAATATTTGTTCTTTCAATCCATGAGTATGGAACGTTTTTCCATTTCTTTGCATCTTCCTCAATTTCTTTCATGAGTATTTTATAGTTTTCTGAGTACAGATCCTTTGCCTCTTTGGTTAGATTAATTCCTAGGTATCTTATGGTTTTGGGTGCAATTATAAATGGGATCGACTCCTTAATTTCTCTTTCTTCTGTCTTATTGTTGGTATATAGCAATGTCACTTATTTCTGTGCATTGATTATATATCTTTCCACTTTGCTGAATTCCTGTATGAGTTCTAGCAGTTTTGGGGTGGAGTCTTTTGGGTTTTCCACATAAAGTATCATATCATCTGCAAAGAGTGAGAGCTTGACTTCTTCTTTGCCGATTTGGATGCCTTTGATTTCTTTTTGTTGTCTGATTGCTGTGGCTAGGACTTCTAATACTATGTTGAGTAGCAGTGGTGATAGTGGACATCGCTGCCGCATTCCTGACCTTAGGGGAAAGCTCTCAGCTTTTCCCCATTGAGAATGATATTCACTGTAGGTTTTTCATAGATGGCTTTTATGATATTGAGGTATGTACCCTCTATGCCTATGCTCTGAAGAGTTTTGATCAAGAAAGGATGCTGTACTTTGTCAAATGCATTTTCTGCATCTATTGAGAGGATCATATGGTTCTTGTTCTTTCTTTGATTAATGTATTGTATCACATTGATTGATTTGCAGAAGTTGAACCAACCTTGCAGCCCAGGGATAAATCCCACTTGGTCATGGTGAATAATCCTTTTAATGTACTGTTGGATCCTATGGGCTAGTATTTTAGTGAGAATTTTTGCATCCATGTTCATCACGGATATTGGTCTTAATTCTCCTTTTTGATGGGGTCTTTGTATGGTTTTGGGATCAAGGTAATGGGGGCTTTATAAAATGAGTTTGGAAGTTTTCCTTCCATTTTTATTTTTTGGAACAGTTTCAGAAGAACAGGTTTTTTTTTTTTTAATATTTATTTGACAGAGACACAGTGAGAGAGGGAACACAAGCAGGGGGAGTGGGAGAAGGAGAAGCAGGCTTCCCGTGGAGCTGGGAGCCTGATGTGCGGCTCGATACCAGGATCCTGGGATCCTCAGCTGAAGGCAGACACTTAACGACTGAGCCACCCAGGCACCCGGAAGAATAGGTATTAATTCCTCTTTAAATGTTTGGTAGAATTCCCCTGGGAAGCCATCTGGCCCTGGGCTTTTGTTTGTTGGGAGATTTTTGATGACTGCTTTAATTTCCTTACTGGTTATAGGTCTGTTCAGGTTTTCTATTTCTTCCTGGTTCAATTTTGGTAGTTGATACATCTCTAGGAATGCATCCATTTCTTCCAGGTTATCTAATTTGCTCCCATATATTGGTCATAATATGTTCTTATAATTGTTTGTATTTCTTTGGTGTTGGTTGTGATCTCTCCTCTTTCATTCGTGATTTTGTGGATTTGGGTCATTTCTCTTTTTGATAAGTCTGGCCAGGGGTTTATCAATCTTGTTAATTCTTTCAAAGAACCAGCTCCTAGTCTCATTGATCTGTTCTACTGTTCTTTTGGTTTCTATTTCATTGATTTTTGCTCTGATCTTTATTATTTCTCTTCTGCTGGGTTTAGGCTTTATTTGCTGTTCTTTCTCCAGCTCCTTTAGGTGTAGGGTTAGGCTGTGTATTTGAGACCTTTCTTGTTTCTTGAGAAAGGCCTGTATTGCTATGTACTTTCCTCTTGTACTGCCTTTGCTGTATCCCAAAGATTTTGAATAGTTATGTTTTCATTTTCATTGGTTTCCATGAATTTTTTTAATTCTTCTTTAATTTCTTGGTTGATCCATTCATTCTTTAATAGAATGGTTTTTAGCCTCCATGTATTTGAGTTCTTTCTGACTTTCCTCTTGTGTTTGAGTTCTAGTTTCAAAGCATTGTAATCTGAAAATATGCACGGAATGATCCCAATCTTTTGGTACCGGTTGAAACCTGATTTGTGACCTAGGATGTGAGCTATTCTGGAGAATGTTCCATGGGCCCTAAAGAAGAATGTGTATTTTGCTTCTTTGGGATGGAATGTTCTGAATATATCTGTGAAGTCCATTTGGTCCAGTGTGTCATTTAAAGTCTTTATTTCCTTGTTGATCTTTTGCTTAGATGATCTGTCCATTTCAGTAAAGGGTGAGTTAAAGGCCCCCACTATTATTGTATTGTTGTCGATGTGTTTCTTTGCTTTTGTTATTAATTGCCTTATATAATTGGCTGTTCCCATGTTCGGGGCATAGATATTTACAATTGTTAGGTCGTCTTGTTGGATAGACCCTTTAAGTAGGATATAGTGTCCTTCCTCATCTCTTATTACAGTCTTTCTTTTAAAATCTAATTTGTCTGATATAAGGATTGCCACCCCAGCTTTTTTTTTTGGTGTCCATTAGCATGGTAACTAGTTTTCCACCCCTTCACTTTCAATCTGGGGGTGTCTTTGGGTCTAAAATGAGTCTCTTGCAGAGAGCATATCAATGGGTCTTGTTTTTTTTTATCCAATCTGATAGCCTGTGTCTTTTGATTGGGGCATTTAGCCCATTTACATTCAGGGTAACTATTGAAAGATATGAATTTAGTGCTGTTGTATTGCCTGTAAGGTCACTGGTACTGTATATTGTCTGTGTTCCTTTCTGGTCTATGTTCCTTTAGATACTCTCTTTGCTAAGAGGACCCCTTTCAATATTTTTTGTAGGGACGGTTTCGTGTTTGCAAATTCCTTTAGTTTTGGTTTGTCCTGGAAGGTTTTTATCTCTCCTTCTATTTCAGTGACAGCCTAGCTGGATTTGGTATTCTTGGCTGCATATTTTTCTCATTTAGTGCTCTAAATATATCATGCCAGTCCTTTCTGGCATACAAGGTGTCTGTGGATAGGTCTGTTACCAATCTAATGTTTCTACCATTGTAGGTTACAGATCTCTTCTCCCGAGCTGCTTTCAGGATTTTCTCTTTATCTCTGAGACTCATAAGTTTTACTATTAGATGTCGGGGTGTTGACATTTTTTTATTGATTTTGAGGGGGTTCTCTGTGCCTCCTGGATTTTGATGCCTGTTTCCTTCCCCAAATTAGGGAAATTCTCTGCTATCATTTGCTCTAGTATACGTTTTACCCCCCTCTCTTTCTTCTTTTTCTGGGATCCCCATTATTCTAATGGTGTTTCATCTTATGGTATCACTTATCTCTTGAATTCTGCCCTCGTGATCCAGTAGTTGTTTATCACCCTTTTTCTTAGCTTCTTTGTTTTCCATCATTTGGTCTTCCATACCACTAATTCTCTCTTCTGCCTCATTTATCCTAGCAGTTAGAGCCTCCATTTTTGATTGCACCTCAATAGTAGCCTTTTCGATTTCAATTTGGTTAGATTTTAGTTCTTTTATTTCTGCAGAAAAGGTTTCTCTAATAACTTCCACACTCTTTTCAAGCCCAGCTAGTATCTTTAAAGTCATGATTCTGAACTCCAGGTCTGATATCGTACTAATGTCCGTATTGAGTAGGTCCCTGGCAGTCGGTACTACCTCTTGTTCTTTTGTTCAGGTGATTTTTTTCTGTCTTGTCATTTTGTCCAGAGAATAGTTGAATAAGACAACAAAATGCTAACAGGGTAACAGTATCCCCAGAAAATATACATTAAACAAATCAGGAAAGACCTCAAACTGGGGGGAAAGAAAGAAAGAAAAAAAAGAAAAAGATGCAGATAAAAACAAAAGAAAACAAAACAGAATATGATCAAATATGATAAGGCTGGTGCATAGATTGATGCAACACACTAGATTTTGGGCATATTTTTGTCTGTCAGAAGAAAGTGCCTCCCAAAATTTTAATGAAAGAAAAACTTATATATGTACAAAAATAAGGGTTAATACAATGAAGGGATGGAATATGACTGTAAAGATGAAAATTATAAAAGATTTTTTAAAAGGAATTGATAAGTTGGGTTGAAAAAAGAAGAGGATTTAAAAAAAAAAGAAACAAAAGGGAGAGAATGTGATCAGGCAGGAGACTAGAACAAAGCCATACACTAGAGTTTTAGGGTATATTTTGATCTGTTAGAAGAAACTGTATCTCAGAACTATAAAGAGAGAACAACTTATATATATGCCAAAAATAAGGGTAACTGCTATGAAGGGATAGAATATGACTCTAAAAATGAAAAATAAAAAATGTTTTTTAAAAAAGGGATTGATAAGATGTTTGCAAAAGGGAAAAAGAAAAATTCAAAAAAAAAAGTTAAAAATTAACTTTGAGAGACTAAAGAATCATGGGAAGAAAGCCATTGATTCTATTTGCAGTATTCCCCTAGCGCTGGAGTTCTGCTGTTCTCCTTGATCGGTAAACTTTGTCTTGGCTGGCTGTTTTTGCTTATCTTCTGGGGGAGTGGCCTGTTGCCATGGTTCCAAAATGTCTTTGCCTGAGGCGGAATTCCCCCCCTTGTCAGTCCGGGCTAAGCAAGCTGCTCGGGGTTGCTCTCAGGAGCTTTAGTTCCCTGCAAGCTTTCCATACAGGTTTGGAGGACAAGAGTGAAAATGGCGGCCTCCCAGCCTCCACCCCAGAGGAGCTGAGAACTCTGGGCCCCACTCCTCAGTGAGCCCCCAGAGAAAAGCAGTCCATCACTCCTGTTTCCCCAGTCTCTGGCCACACTCCATGTTCACCCGCCCTGTGACCGAGTGTTTCTTTTTCGGGCACACGACCCCGTGTGGAGTCTCCAAACCCACCTGATTCCTGTGGTGCGCTCCCGCGTCACTCCTCCCAGAGGTGGAAGGGGAGTCTCCCTGGATCTGCCGCTTTTTGGGTCCCTGCTGGAAGATCGGTGGCCCGACTGTGCCACGGATCACGGTTTATGGCATCCCCAAACTGAGAGCCTGCGCCTTGGCTCCATCTCCGCAGCCAGCTTCCCCCACTCTGATACCTGGGAGCTCTGCCACACTCAGGCACCCCTGGTCCTTCTTTGACCCCGAGGGTCCCCCCTCCCCCCCCTGCTTAGCCACTGGAGTGACATCCCTCAGCGGAGCCGACTTCTAAAAGTTCCAATTTTGTGCTCCGCTGGTCTCTCGCTTGCCAGAAGTGTCCTACGGAGGCCCCCTCCCCTGCTGTCTATCCTCTTGAATATCGCCTCGGATTCACTTCTCACATCCTACCTTCCAGAAAGTGGTCGCTTTTCTGTTCAGAGAGTTGTTGCTATTCTTTTCTTTGACCTCTTGTTGAGTTCATAGGTGTTCAGAATGGTTTGATCCCTGTCCAGCTCAATTCCTGGGACCATACAAAATCCAGGTCTCCTACTCCTCCACCATCTTTCTCCTCCCCTACCAATGAATTCTTAAAAGCCAACAATAAGAAAACAACCCAATTATTATGGTTTGTTACATAGCAAATGCCAAGTGATATCTTCTTTGATTCGGCAATTGCACTTTTATACTCATATAAAAATCAGATGTGCTTAAGGAGAGTGTTATAAAGAAGATCCATAACAGCATTGTTAATTTGGAAGATTGAAATCAACCTAGATATAATACCAATAGAAAAACAAATTGTGCCATATCCATACATTGAAATGTTATTAAAATGCAGGAACAAAAGCTTGACATCAACATGAATAAATTCCAAAAACAAAATAATAACAAAAAACTGTTAATGAGCCTGTTGCATGAGAACACATATATCAAGTATGTAAATCAAAAAAAGTTATATGTGTATAGAATAATACATAAATTGTGCATATACATGTATAGATAAATATTATATAATAGTAGAACAAAAGCATGCATTGGCATTTAACAAATTTGGGGAATGGGAATATGTGGAGAGAATGGGACCCAGAAGAGCTACAAACATGGTCTCAGGGGTAAATATGTTTTCCTTCTCAAAACAGATGAAGGAGAAGTATTAAAAAATATGAGGTTAACAGAGTTAATGCACACAATATTTAATCATAGTATTAAAAAATAAGTTAGCTGAATTATGTGTATTTAGCTGTGGAAAAAAAAACAGGGAAGTTCTAAATGTATGAATATCAAAAAATTTCAATGCATACTCTTCAGCCAAAAAAAAAAAAAAAGCCTTTTGTGGAGTGATAGGTAATTTATATTATCTATACAGAAAAACAGTCACACGTAAACTATATATTTCTATCATACATGCTTAAAAGCCTACAAACTACATAATAACATTCCAATAGTGTTTATCCCAGGGGAGAGGAATAAGACTGTGTCAAGAAATCTTTTGTTTCATCTATAATTTTTTCCTATAGAGTATAATCATATTACTTGTTTAAGTAAAAATAAGTTATGTTTTATTTAAAGCAGGAAACACAGTTGATTTTGTGAGAAAAAAAAATAATTTTAGGCAGACAGAGATCTCAGCCAAGTATCTTCAAAACTATTCTTCTGGGTCCCTGTAAGATCTCCAGACCTCAGATTTCATTTCATTATATAGAGAAAATGTTAGATACACGATAAAGATTTTCTACATCTCAAAAATTACTTCAAAGGAAACTGCCTCAGAAATGACTACTTTACATATTCCCCTATCCTGAAGATCCTTCTCTAATCTATTACTCAAAATCTCTATGGCATTCAAGGCTGGTGGTTTCCAGACATCACTTTTTTCCTCCCTAGCCATTTCTTTTCGAACAGCTCTGTGGCTGAGGACTCTGTCCTTGTCCTCCAGTTGTCATTCCATTTCTTTTTTCCTGTGTCTCCTTAGAGTAACTTAGCTCCCACATAAAAACTGATTGTACCCTAATATCTGGCCCCCCAACTATATGGGGAGCACTAGTCTCATTTATATATCCAACAACCTGATTGGAGAATTTTCCTCCTAGAGGTGGTGCATTTAGTTCCATTTTCATTAAATATCGCTGTCCAGGTAGTAACTCTATCCTCAATGCTACTTAATTTAATGATCACCCATTTAGTTTCCTAAGCAAATGATAATTTTCCTAGATGATACGCTCCATCCTTCGGTATTGAATTTCTCATCCAGGACTGTTGCTGCTGCTTTCTCTTGAAGGTATCTATGTTTTCCCCTTAATTGTGACTCATCATTTTTAACTTTGACTCTGCAATAATTTTCTCTTTGGGTTTCACAGGCTAAACCTTATCTGTTCTCCATATCACTGAGAGAGCTTTCTACAACACAAACCTGATTGTGTTATTCACTGTTCTATAGTTATTACCTATCTCCTATAGCTTTCAGTATTTTAGAAAGAAAATTACGTTGACATTACAAATCTGTCTCTTGCGTCCTTTTCCAAACTTGTATCCAACCACTTTGGTGCTTATTTCCTCCCAATAATAGTTCCTGGCATGAAATAATACATAACACTAAATAAAAGATACTTTTAATGAGGTATAACTTGCATACTATAAAATTCAGCCAATGTAACTGTCCAATTTGCTAATTTTAGTAAAGTTGGGCTTTCATCACCAGAATCCAGTTTTTAAAAATATTTCTACCTGCTCTAAACAATTCTTTAGAGCATATTTATAATTATTTTTCAATCCTACCCAAGCCCCAGACAACCCTGAACTGCTTTCCAGTCTTTATAAATAATATAAAGTATCTGCCTTTTCTAGACACTTCATATAATTGGAATCATATATGTAGTATTTTGCATCTAGCATGTTTGATATTCATTCATATTGTAATGTATAAAAACTAGAAGCACTATGTTAATAACTAGGCAATAACAACACCCTTATGTGAGAGTTCTGTGCTACATTTAGCTATAAGATACTTATTTTTAATTTATTTAGATGATTGTAATTTCTTTTTTTTTTGGTTAAGTCTCTTTTTTTTTTAAGTTTTATTATGTTAATCACCATACATCATTAGCTTTTGATGTAGTGTTCCATGATTCATTGTTCGTGCATAACACCCGGTGCTCCGTTCAGTACGTGCCCTCTTTAATACCCATCACCAGGCTAACCCGTCCGCCCACCCCCCTCCCCTCTAGAACCTTTAGTTTGTTTCTCAGAGTCCATAGTCTCTCATGGTTCGTCTCCCCCTCTGATTCCCACCCCCCTTCATTTTCCCTTCCTACTATCTTCTTCTTCTTTTTTTTTTTAACATATAATGTATTATTTGTTTCAGAGGTACATTTCTCTTATTCAACAGTCTTACACAATTCACAATGCTCACCATAGCCCATACGCTCCCCAATGTCATAATTCTCTTTCTACTAGAACCAAAAAGTAGATAAATTACTGCCATTTTTCTGTAATATTTTTAGTTGTCAGTGAGTAGACACTTTTAAAAAAAAGTTTCCTCTTTTTTATTTTTAATTCCAGTATAGTTAACATACAGTGTTGTATTAGTTTCATGTGTACAATGTAGTGATTCAACAATTCTATACATTACTCAGTGCTTATCACGATAAATGTACTCTTTAATCCCCATCGCCCATTTCACCAACTGAACAGATACTATTTTAATATTTGTAAAGTATTTGTTTTACCGAACGTACTTTATGGTCAGTAGACGTGATGATACTGAACTTATTCCCCAATTTCTCCACGAGGCATAACAACAAAGATCTTATGTTATTCCATGAAGAAATGGAAGAAAAGCAATTTCTTTTTGGCTAATAAGCCATTTTTCAGTATGAGATGTCCGGGGTTAGTACAAGCACACATCAGGACTTTTATATTCAACTTTTTCAATTACAGACTACTTTTGAAAATCACTTAACATCTCAGTAATAAGACTTAACCATCTTTGAAATGTGTAGAGTACAACAACTGGGTGACTTGAAGCTTGCTTAATATATTAAATGTCCCTTGAAAGTTTGGATTAAAAAGTTACTATTACTGCAAAATTTGTGAAATTATGATTATTTTTATTTCAAATTTATTGAGCAGTGTTGACACAGTAACCAAAAGTCAGTAGATAGGTATAGATAGGTAGAGACCAAAAACCAATATTTGGAAGCTAGGTCACATTTTCTGTCTGCATATAACTGGGTGCAAATCTACCAAGCTTCAAAAAAAGAGACAAAAGGAAAGGATACCTTGTAAAATGTAGCTCATATCTCCAACTAATTTCTAACAAGAAAATGTCACGTTTCATCATCACAGTTTTGGGATTTAGTTATGTACAGCATTTGTTGTAAATCTGTTTCATTGTATCCTGTGAGAATTTTCTTCACAGTCATTGTGCAAGAAATCATTTTAAGATTTTGATGACTTTCAGGCTTTGACTTTAGTTCCTGGGGATAAGTTTACCAAAGCTTTTCTGCTTGTCTTTTTGTGTGTAAGAGAGAGAATGAGAAAGAGAGAGTATAAGGATGCTATGGAGAATAGGCATGGCGTTTCTTGATGTGTCAGAAAAACTAGAGACTTACATGAGGTATCTCCATCACCATTTTTATTTTTGTACTATTTCTTCCATCAAAATGGGGCATCTTCTTGACTTCACTCTCTTTTAGCCCCTTTAAATGCTTTGTTGCTTCCTAATTTATGATACTACTCTTTCAGGTTTCTGTGCTTCTGAGTTAGCATGCTAGGATATTTTAATTTTTTTTTTATTATTATGTTATGTTAGTCACCATACATTACATCATTAGTTTTCGATGTAGTGTTCCATGATTCATTGTTTCCGTATAACACCCAGTGCTCCATGCAGAATGTGCCCTCTTTAATACCCATCACCAGGCTAGGATATTTTAATATTTTATTAGCCAAGAGAATCTAAAGCTAGTGTGCATACTCCAGTCAGAAAAACTTGAATCTCTTTGGAAAATTGGTAATGTGGCCTACAATTCTCCATAATCTGATCATATTGCCTGCCTCTTCAGATTAATCTCCTCATTGCTTCTCGGCCTTTTGGCTAAAATCAAGTGCAGATTAATCTCCTCAAGCTTTGCAGTTCCAGCTTTGCTAGAGAATGCCCTGCTCTCAGTTCTTAGTAACCTATTGTTTCTTTTTACTCTAGAGCTTTTCCTGGGCAGTTTTCACTGTCTAAAGACTGTCTCGAATTCCATATTTCTTTCTCTTCAAAACGCTAATGCTTTCCACTGTATAGACTGCCCTCTCTGAAGTGTCATCCTCAAAAGCTGGTTTAGTGTGTTACAATCTTGTAATAATTTAAGAAATTTGCAACCATATATGACATTTAGTTATTATGACGTAATGCAACATGAGACAGAGAACCGATCCATTTGGTTTATGTCTTGCTCAGTGCACCAGGCACATAGGAGCCCCTCAACAAATACGTATTGATGTGATTGATGATGTAATGTATTTTTAGATATAAATACTTTGTTAGAAATCTAGCAGGGAAGAGCTGAAGAGTACTCTAGAGCTCATCTCATGTCAGTTGTTTTTTTTTTCCATAAAATATCATTTGCAATCTGTTTTCTAGGTTCTGCTTATCTATCGTTACAAAGATCCTCTTGCATCACAAGCAGTGCATTTAACTTTCAGAAAGCACCAATTGTTAAAATGTCAATTCCTTTTTAAATCAAATTTTTTTCTCTTCAGTATTTCTTTCATAAAGAGTATACATTAGACTATTAGCACTTGCTCTATTTCATTTCTTATGACCATATATATATCTAAGGTGATATGTATGAAGGTAATAAAGATCAATAAATATCATTGAGAGCGATCATCAGTTTGAACTATGACTTAAATTACATTCTAATCAGAGTGAGCTTTTAAAGTATAACCTCCATTATTTTATTCCACAGCAACCTATTATATACAATAATAATACCTAGCATGTACTGAGCTTCTGCTCTACATCAGGCATTATTTGAAGTGTTGTAAGTAGAGTTACTCATTTACAACAATAACCCAGGAGATAGTTTAGTATTACATACATTATTATATAAACACAGTTATTTACATTTTAGTAAGCTAGTGAAAGTGGTAATATGCTATTTATTACTAACTTAGTGATAATGAGTTGAACTGAGTATTGAAGGAAAAAATGAGCATTTTGCCAATTAAGGAATGATTTGGGGATGTGGGGTGTACCCGGCCAATGCATGACCAGGAGCACTGCTCCTCTGAGTGGGGAATTGAGTTTTATCTTTGATTGAGAAGGGCTTCCAAATAGAGGACAAGGGAAGCAGAAATAATGGATGGATAACAGGAGACAACAAATAGCACATGCTTCATGAGTTTAGAACAATTTCAACTGGCCCAACAGTTTAATTTTAATTAGGAATCTAAATTCAAGCCCTAGCGTGCCAAATGTAGACTTCAACCAATCCATGGTCACCATCCACCTTGATTTCACAGATCATTCTCGCTTTCAGGTGCTATGCAGTTTTTCTCTCAGAGAAGATATTTTGGTTTCTCACTTATCAAAGGAAGATGAAGTTTTCTATTTACTGTGTAAGCTATATAAGGAAGTGTCAAATTAAAAGCTAATTGAAAATTTCACTGTCTTCTCCAGAACTCAGACTGTTTTAAAAAACACAGTTCAAGGTGCAAATTGTAACGTGTGTTTTGAACTATAACCAAATCCTAGTATCTTGAGGTTTTATAATGGAATAAGAGGCTGTTGCTTGTGCACATCAAAACGATATTAAAAATAAATTTAATTCTTATTTCTCTGGGAAAGGAGATGAAGAATTTGTTCTTAAATATAATAGTGATGTAAAAATTTCACTACTAAGTACTGGGAGACACAGAGATTTGTACCCCATTACAAATAATTTAATGCTGGCAAAGTCCCAGTATTCATGTTGTTTACTTTGGCAGGTGTTGAATGTTTTGAGGAAGAGAGTTTGTGTATTATTTTTGTCATGCCGAGCCATGCTGTTCTTTTCCTCAGTAAAACTAAGTTCCGAAATTTAGCAACTGAGAACTTTTGAGAGACATTTTTTGTAAATGACATCAACTGCAAACCTTTCCATGTTATCTTACATTTATTTTTGCCCCCAAATGAAGGTCTTAATAGTTTCCACAATATTTCATAATACATAGTGTAAGGAAACACTTCTCTGTCCTTTTTATTCTTTTATAAAGTAGTTTATACAAAATATTACTCAGACTTGGTGTTCATAACCTGCAGTTCACAGATAGGCTTCAAAAGTTCACAAATGCTTAAATTACATGAAAAATTTTGTGTGAATTCAGTTACAATTCTTAAGATTTTTCTTTTTCCTGGGGAAGGGTTCCTAAAATTCATCAAGTTAGGAGATGGCATTCTATAACATACAAAAAAAAATAAGAATCACTTTTCTGTCTACAATCACCATTACTTCCCTCACAGTATGCTAATAAGAGTTGATGATTATTTGGCAGTTAATTTGTACCAAGCATTGGTTTAAGTGCATTATATAACTCATATAAATCAATAAATAACATTTAATAGACTGAACAATCTTATGAAGTCAACTCTAATTTTATTTCCACTTTAGAGATGAGAGGACTGAGTTATAGTGACTTAGTAAGGCACCTGAGATCACCCAGCTAGTAAGTAACAGAGCAAGGATTTGAACCTAAGCAAGCAGTTTCCAGAATCTGTGCTATAATGTATAATAGTAAATGACCTTTCATTAAAAAGTTCATATAGGTAAATTTATAAAGACCAGACATTGATTTAATCAGTTTATACCATTATCTCATGATCATCACAATGGGAATTAAATATAGTTTATTTTCTGTATTTTATAGTAGAGAAAACTAGGTTTTGAATAGTTTAAATAATAGGTGAAGGAGATGATGTCACAGCACTTGACAGCTTGAGACTGTCCACTGAATGAAAATTTCCCATTCTTTTTCTCCCTGAAGATAATAAATGCAAAGGAGATAAACAGATGTGAAAAGAAAATCTGTTCTCTGACTCCAGTATCTATGTACCATAGGAGAAGGTTTAGGAAAGAAATGAAGTATAAGTAGAGGAGAAACTACAATGTGACCATTTCTATTCCAGAATACTCTTATGAAAAGGAATCAGTATGCATAGTCAGGAAAGAAGTTTTGGATTCATTTGATACCTACTTCCATTTAGATATTTCTTTCTTAAAGAGAGTATACATTAGACTATAATTTTTCTCCACTCGAGAAAAAGTTCAGTTTCCATTTTCATGCTCCTCTACTGGGTACCTATGTTCATGTGTCCAAGATTCTTTAGATGGTCTTTATTCTTAGAGCTTTTTCCTTTAGTCGATTGATTTTATTTCATCTTGCACAGAAACCATTCAGCTTGGTAGCATCCACTTAAAGCCAGCTTTCTTTTAAAGTGCTTTGGAATTTCTGAGCAGTTTAGATGTTTGCCAAGATCACAAATCTTAAAGAAAATCTGCAGATGTTAACTTGTTTGTGCTCATCATTTGCTGTCTTCTGCCTTCTACCTCTTCACTTTACCTAAATTCTGACTTCCCTTAGCGGACCACATCTGCTTACTGGGCTGGAGAGCTGCCTGCTCTTGACTTTCAAGTGCTGTTCCTGATGAGAATTCTGCTCCCATAATCCTGTTGTCTCACACTTATCCATTCTCTGCAATCTTTGTATCTCTTTCCAACTCCTACGTTCTCCCTCTATATGTCTTTAGACCTGTCTCTTACTTGTCTTCTTCAGGTTGTCGCCATTTTTCTTTAATGGTTTCATAATTTCTGCTGGAAACCTATGTAAACATTGATGGAAACCTCACTGATCTCAATATTAAATACACCTCAGCCACCTACCAGGGATCTCACTGAAACCTGGGAGTGGACTACTGTAGTGTAGTGGAAGGAACACAAGCATTAGAAGCAGTCTGGGATATGTTATTTCCTAGTTGGGCAGCTTTACTCAGTTACTTAGTATATTGAAGTCTATTATTAAATCTATTAATAGAAATAATACATGTTTCTCAGAGTTATTTTGAAAAGAGCATGTGATTTTGTATACTATAGCTTGCTAGGCAAATTATAAAAGTCACTAGAAGAGGACTATACTTGGATTAATGATGACAGTGTGACATAGGTAAAGATTATGAAAAATTTAGTTCTTTGTAGCCTAAGTCCATTTAAAACAATTTAAAAATTGCCATGTTGTGGAAATGTTAATTCTTCATCTTTATTCATTAGAAATTTTTTGTTGAGTACCTTCTACCTTTTGTTGAGTAACTGCTGGACTCTACTTAAAATTATGTTAGATTCAAAGTTTTGTAAAATCTTACCCCATTAGCATTATACTATTTATAAATACTACATATCCATAAATGACGTTTTATGAAGATAAAATTATATTGTTTTCAAAATCATTATTGTTATTTTTTAAATAAAAAACATGACAATTTCAATCTATTTCTTACTCTTCTCCCACCTGAATTCAGCATTAAGACTCATTCATTCATGATACAATATGCTTAAAAAGTCAATGAATATACTAAGGCCAAGACATTTCTAAACTAGTAGAAGAAAAATATATTCTTTTCCATTACCATATCTAAAATAAAATATCCTGCCCTACCAGTCTCTGTCCTCTAACTTTGATTCAATTATACTTATTTATTCCTCATTAAACTTAGATATTTTTCATCTATCCCATTAAAATGAAAGTCCCATGAGGATAGGAAATTGTCTTGTTCATTACAAGAACACAAGGACAGAACCTGTCCTTAGTGATTGACACTTAGAAATTACTCCATGATATTTATTGTATAATAATGAATTTGTGTAATTATTTGGGGTGTGTGTGTGTATTAGAAACTCCATGAGGATACAGATCATGTATATTTTGCTTATCACTGTCCCAGTATGCCCTCAAAAATACTTGGCATATTGGATATGACCGATACATACTACAAACAATTGTTCAAATAAAGAGGAAATCAGATACTCCCTTTTCATTTCTTTTGAGAAATCCATCATATCATATCAATTTACCTTTCCAGAATAACTTATATTAGCCCATTTATAATCTTATGGCTTTGATCTGGTATTTGGTGACATATTTTAATGTGCATGTGTCTTCTTTCCCCACCTATTTTATACATCTATTGTAGTTGTTATTAGGACCAAGGGGTTACTACTTGTCAGGTGCTAAATCAGGTAATCTTTAAGAGCAGACACAAATTTTATTTCCTCTATATTTGGCCATGTCCTATATGGATCATTGTTGTTTTATCTTCCTCAAGATTTTGTATAGCTTTCTACATGTTAAACTTTTCCTTGTTTATATTGGAATGTAAGTGGATATGCTAATTTCTTTTTCTTAAAAGACCTTTATCATAGCTTTCAAAAAATAAGATAACATTTTTAAAGGGTAATAAAGAGGAAGCAAAGGGAAAACAAATGGATAGAAGTGGGACTGATATACAAACACATGTGATGAAATAACAAGTATAACCTGCAAGGATAAGCCATGAATTTGCCCTCAGTGGAAATCACCACAAAAAGAGTAAAATGGTATTTTTTGTCATTTACTAACTTAAATGATAAGAATTAAAAGTTTATTTCTACGGAGTGTGACTATTACTCATAATAAGACAGAAAGAATTACGACTGTTTCTCATAATAAGACTAGAAAGGTTTCCAGTTGCCTTCAGGAATAAGATCCCTTTTTAATCAAGAAACAACCCCCCCCCCATTCCTATGATTGACAATTATCCTTATCATCTTCACACACCACAGCTCAATTACATACAGTTCCATCAGGGACCAGTGGTTTATGGTTCAGGCCTGTGTATTTCTACTGATCTGGCTTAATTAGAGAAATTTAGACTGCATTCCTTTAGGAAACTCTGTGCTTTTGTTGGACAGTTGAGTAATAGTTTCCAGATTTTCTTCCTGGCCTATACTTGGAGTGCTGATCCATTCATATAATTGGATAAACTTTTGTAATTTTCCCAGGGAACCAGTTATCTGGGGCAGAGGTGTGGTTTCTCTAGACATTCAGTCTGTACTTCGAATGAGAGTACATTTTAAATCACTGGAGAGATCTTTGCAGGAAACCCCAGGACACAGCTATTGATTTAAAACTAAAAAACATCAGTAATCAAGGGTTTACAAAAATAGGTGAAACTAGATCAAATATCCTACTGGTGGGTGTGTGGCTGAATCTGGACATAGAGTTGGCCAATTTGGCATGGAGTTCTTACTACTATATAACGAAAAGCATTAATTTCTCATTGAACACTATGGCTGAGACCAGAGTCTACCTGGTAGCTGAGATAGGAGATACACAGGAATAGGGAATTTGCCCCAGTAAATCAAATTCACACATAGTCTTCAGAGAGAGTACAGTTTGTCTCTCTTGCCTTAGATCGTTCTCTTCCTTTCTAAACAGTATTATTCCAATTTGGCGATACCTTTTAAGGAACACAATACAAAGTGTGAATGAAAATAAATATTTCATGAGAATAAGAAAAGCAATTATAATTTTAAAAATGACAAATAACTATAAGCATCACAAAACCCAGAAACGTGTGCTCGTGAGCCACTGTGAAACTTAAGCATTAGTATCTTCATGAAAAATCCCACGTTTTTCATCATTATAGGGCTGCAGAGGGAATTAAAAGTCCATAACCATGAAAAGAACCCAAATCCTTATAGTGATAGAACACCCTTGACTTGTTATACTGGGTGGTGTGCTAGTTCTCCCTCAAAGAATCCAGTGTGAACTGGCTTTAGCAATGCGGAAGTTGTCCCTCCAGACTTGGTTTGAAGCAGCTGCCGCATTGGCTCCCTCCGACAGCCGCAGCTGTGGCATTTCCCAGGCCCAGATGGCATTCATCTGAGGCCCACTCTCATAAAATTCTGGAGTAAGTAGGATTGCTCTTTCCAACCACCCCAATCCCCTTCCCTGTCTTCCTGCCCAGCTGGTGGGTCCACCTCTTCCTCCCCAGTTACCCCTCCCCCAAGGCACATGCAAGGGCACACATATCTTTGAGACCCTAAGACTCTAAATACAATGGAGCCAGAATGGACTTTGTTAATCTGGAAATGGGGGAGTTGAAGCATGTGCGTTTTACCTATGACCAAGTCCTAAATCTAGACATTGTCAGCGAATTCATATTTTTCAGTGTAACTCTAAGAACAAGTTTGTTGGGGCCATCCTCCATAGAACATCAAAGAGAGATGGACAATAAACCTTTCAATTCCTTCAATTCAATTTATTTTTTTTCTCTCTGGTTTACCAGATGCAGTATCATTAGTAAAAAAAGTGTCATCAACTTTGAATGTCCCAAGTGTTAAATGTGAGCCTAGACAAAGAGTATTGAGCTAATTGAAACTTGGGAAACCATATTTTCTTTCTTTCTTTGATACTCCTTTGTGCCGCAACGTCAACTCAATCTAGTGCTTCGTACCTAAGAGTGAAGTGAGGGCTTATGTAGACTAAAAGCAGTTTTCCATTTTTGAAAGGAAATCAGTTTAGAAACTCGCTAAAAAATTATAGAACACATCTGTACAGTATAAATCTGAAAGGCATTTATTTTATATGTCATATTACTAAAGATAATAAAAACATACATCTTGCAAAATGCTCTGTAATCGAAAATGTGCTCTTATATTTTGTCAGTTCCTTATTTGTTCATCATAGTCCTTTCATTCATGAGGAGAAAGCAGCATCTATTTTTAATAACATCCTTTGATTAAATAACATACAAACATTTCTACTTTCAGTTACACAAGGATAGTAGGACTCATTTTTGTTTTCATAGGAGTTCCACTGTATATTTGGTTCTTTGCACATCGGGCTAAATGGCAACCAGCCCTTTATTTAGAGAATCTTCATTTTCAGCTGTTGGCACTGCAATCCTTTCAGCTGCTCTTAGCCTCTAGAGCCTGCACATAATAAATAATACAATCTGCTGGAAACCTCTAACAGCTTTAAATGTTTCTGCTAATGTGCCTGTGGCATTTTAGACCAGACTTTTAAAACTTCCCTAAAATCTCGGAATTACAAAGCATTTATGGGTTTAAAAGGGCATAAATTAATGAATTGCTTGATTTTCTTTTTGATGAGACCTCCATTTTCCATCTCAATCACTGAGCACTATTGCTTCTGATATCCAAATGGCTGGGGCAGCTAATTGCCTATTATAAATGACCACACTCTTTACCATATCTGCATTAAGATTGATCTACTGAATTGCACTATTAGTTTGGGAACCAGCATATTAGAGCTGCAAACCCCAAATGAAAAATCAGCTCTTGTTGAATTCTGTTCTTTTTTAAAAAAAGACAAAAAAAGAAAAGAAAAGCCTTTTGTTGTTGATTCATATCTACTAGGGCTGCCTCCTCACTTTTTCAAATTCTAATCCATGTGGTGGGTTCCTGATAGGTATTAGGGAAAAAGTTGAAACTTGCACGGCATTTCAGAAGTGAGGCACAGATAAGAAAGAAAATAAAAAGAAAAATTTCCACTATATTTTCATCTCGATTATTCTCTGAGAAAGTCCTAATGGGTAAAGTGGGATGTATACTATTAGTAGGGTTGAATACTGTTTTAAGAATGCTTTCAAGCCTCCTGAAGTAAAGCTAGTTTCACTCTAAGAGCTAAAGAAGAGCTATTTTGTAGAGGGGATCATTGTTTTTGCTATTTTTGTGCATATAATGCAAACCTTTTCAGTTCTGAGGTTTTTCACATTGGTATATATCAAGAAGCTAGACTTTTGTTGAAAACATTAAAATGTTTTACCATGTGGAATATAATAAAAAAACCTCAGTTCAACAATTTAAGTATGCCATTCCTGATCAACAGTCTACATTTCCATTCATTATAATTTAGCTATTCCAAATTGAGGATGAACTTGGTCACTCATAATTTTAAAATTCTATTAATTCTGCATACTTTGCTGTAATTTGAGAAAAAGCTAAAATGGGGCCATTGACATTATTTCATTAAAATACTTTATTAAAGACAATGAATTCACTCAACAGAAAGGTTGAACTTGTAAGAGCAACTCAAGTAAGTGTCAGTGACATTTCCAGACTATAAATATGGCAGCTATAAGTAATTATTTTTGTCTTCTATGATACTGTGCTGCCCTGGCATTCCTGGCACTTGTTTTTTCTTTTGGTATTTTGGCCTCAGTATTTGAACACTTATTAAGGACCTAATATTGCTACTTTACCAACTTCCTTGGAAAAAACAACCCCTCACACATACTTGATTTTGCATTAATGATCCAGGAATCTTTATTATCAATCATGATTTTTCTACCAACTTATATCCTACTTTTCCAAACTACTTGTTCAGTATTTCATTTTTGCTTCCTTGTTATCTCATCAGTAAAATATACCTAAAAATAAGCTCTATTAAAATCTAATTTAATGACAGTTATGTAGAAGAGATTATAATAGATCTAGTCATTCATAATCTTTTCCCTTGGATTGATATGCTGCTTGACCTAATATTTATGTTAACTCTTGAATTCTATTAACACTTTTTGAATGCATTCTCTGTCATGAGACTTGGTGATAAATGCTGTAGAGTCAAAGATGAATATAATACTGTCTAGCCTTTTATTATAGGATGCTATAAACATGGTTCTGAGTCAACTGTCATAAAATTTATTGAATTGAATTCATGAATGCTCAAGTGGTTAGGGGACTTTTCTAAGCAACAATAAAGAAAAAGCATAACAAAAGAACAGCTAGCTTAAAATGGACATGTGAGCAGCATGTAGGTGGCTCAGTCAATTGGGCATCTGACTCTTGGTTTCAGCTCCGGTCATAATCTCAGGGTCATGAGATAGAGCCCCGCATCAGGCTCCATGCTCAGCATGGAGTCTGCTTTGAGATTTTCCCTCTCCCTCTGCTCTTCCCTCTGCCTGCCTCCCCTCTCTCAAATAAAATCTTTAAAATGAACATGTGAGGCATAAACAAAGAGAAAACTTGGGTTGTCATGGGTAGAAATATTAATGTCAAAGGAAGAATTTAAAACCTAAGCTTTGTGCCAGTTGTAAGGTAACCAAGGAATTTGCAAATCTTGAAATTTAGCCAAAATATTTAAAGGGTTAAATAGTGCCCTCTAGTCCTTCATGGAGAGCAAAACTAAATCATCTCTGTAGGAATAATCCACAATTTAGACTCTCAAGATTTCAACCTGATAGAGTTAACAGAATAACACAATGAACAACAACAATAACAACAACAACAGAGACTAAAGATGAATAGGGATATTTTAAACACAATGAAATAGGACTTTTTAGAAGTAAGAGTTAAACAGAAGTTGAAATTAAAAACTAAATGTGTATGCTTCTAGGTCAGAGTAGAAAGTTGTAAAAGAATGTTGCTCCTGTCCTAACAACAAAAACAAGGCAGATCAATGAGATACTTATTTTCTACCCATCATGGAAAACATAGAGAAATAGAAATGAGATAAGTGAACTAAACTCCAGAGAATGAAAACAGAAAGGATCCATGGGTATTGTGATCCATAACTGAAACAGAAGATAAGCTATTTGTAGTAGCTTAGGATAAGGACAACCAGCCCAATTTTCAAAAAGTTTTTTTTTTTAAGATTTTATTTATTCATTTGACAGAGAGCGAGCGAGAGCAGGAACACAAGCAGGGGGAGTGGGAGAGGGAGAAGCAGGCCTCCCGCAGAGTAGGGAGCCCAATGCAGGGCTCAATCCCAGGACCCTGGGATCATGACCTGAGCCGAAGGCAGATGCTTAACGACTGAGCCACCCAGGTGCCCCTTTCAAAAAGTTTTTATTTGCCGTGTGTTAACTGACATAACAGATTAGGGTCAGATAATGTCTCCTGTACTATAAATAAATAATAAATACATAAAACTGTACTACCTTTAAAACATTAGTCCACTAGTGTCTGCAGAGTGCTGGGGTTGTACCATAAAACTAGAGGCTGAGAAGAAAAGAGAAACTCACAAGGAATCTAGGTTTTCTGATAAGGAAGTGACAAGAACAAGAATATGTCCCTTTCTGGAAATAAATATAAGTCACTTCAGTCTCTGTTGAGCTTTTATAAAAATGTGTGACACAAAATAAAAACCCATGGTAAAGCAAGAGAATGTGAAACATGTTAGGGAAAGTAAATGATCAATAGAAGTAGACTCACAGATATTCCAGGAGTTGAAATGATCAGTTATAGACCTTAAAATTCCTCTGATAAAATGTTAAGGGATCCAGTGGGATGTATAAGTAATGTGAATAAAAAGAGCAGTCCAGCAAGTATGTAAACTAACAAAAATGTCCTTCAAAAACTAATGATGTGGGGCGCCTGGGTGGCTCAGTCGTTAAGCGTCTGCCTTCGGCTCAGGTCATGATCCCAGGGTCCTGGGATCGAGTCCCACATCAGGCTCCCTGCTCTGCGGGAAGCCTGCTTCTCCCTCTCCCACTCCCCCTGCTTGTGTTCCTGCTCTCGCTGTCTCTCTCTCTGTCAAATAAATAAATAAAATCTTTAAAAAAAAAAAAAAAAACTAATGATGTAATGTATGGTGATTAACATAACAATAAAAATTTAAAGAAAAAAAAATGTCCTAAAGAGAATCCTTGATGTGAGAGATGAATAGAAAACTAAATACAGGCCAATAGTGAATGATCAAATTGAAGCTCTAAGAGAAAAAATTAGTTTAAAAAAGAATAAAACATCAGTAGTCTTCTGGAGAATATGAAGTGGTTTAAGATGTTCATAATTCAAGTCTCAGGAGAAGAGAGAGAGAAAATGGAACATATGAAATATGGGAGAAGATGATAGCAGAGAGATTTCCAAAATAGATAAAAGTCAATCAACAGATCAGTTAACACAAGAGACATTTCATTAAAAAAAAAAAAACTATAGGTCTATTATAATGAAATAGATAAACATCATAACAAATAGCAGAACTTAAAGGCTTCCAGAGAAAAATAACCTTATTCACAGGGGTAAATTATATGAATGCTAATATTTTATTAGAAACCATAAAAACTAGAAGAAGAAAAATCTGAAAGAAAAGCTGGCTGTCCTGGTTCTCAGTCTTTTGGACTACAGATCTTAGGATTTCTTAGCCTCCATAATCACATGAGCCACTTCCTTATTCTATAGATGCGTAGAGAGCTAGATATTGATATTGACTAATAGAGATTTTGGTACTGAGAGTGTTTTCTAGAGGAGCAGAATGGTAAAGAATGAGTTTTTTGAATTGGTTCTGGGGTTTCTGGAATCGGATCTCTAATTTCACTCGATTTAAAGACATTAATGACTCTATTTCTAGCAGCAACTGGAGCACTGATCGTCTGTAGTGTAATATGGAAACAAAATACATGAAATATCTGCTTTGGATACTCCTACTCAACCACTTAATAGGAGCTAGGGTAGAAGCTCCTGGCTTCTATTAAGTGGTTGAATAAGAGTATCTGTGTATATAATACTTTAAAATATTTTTGGAAAACTAAAAAATACAGTGAGGTTGGCTGGTTGCTCCTAACATATACTGGCCAAAGTAGTGCAAGGATAGGATGAGTTCAGGGATTCAAATTGCCAGTTCAAGAATGATATAAATGACCTTGGAGCTTTTGTATATGCCCTGAAGGAGGACCTTATCTTTGGTAGCCCAGGATTGATATGACTAAAAATAAAATACAGAATCTCATTGGGTGAATGGTTGAATTACAATGCAAGTTGAATTTTCAGTCTTATAGTGTGTCCACTGTTAAAGTAAGGGCATCTTTGGGAAAGAATGAGGCCCTGTAAGTTGGAATGGGAACATGAGGGAAAATCCTGGTGAGGCTAGGGACGTTGAAGCCCTAAATTCTGACGAGTCGTCTTTGCCCGTGGAAGATGCTTCTTTTCCCCAAGTACAAGCACACTCCCCATTCCCAGAGGTAGTTGTTTCTCCACCCTCACTGGTAGCATCCCAAACTGAAAGGATTCACTTCATTGCCTCAAATATTGTAATGACTCTCCAGACACACTTTCCATGGAAGACAATGCTCATTATCTTCAAGACCCACCTATTACCCCCCTTTCATGCTTTTAGAACTGTAACTGAGTTCAAGTCATAACAGAATCTTACAGGTGAGCTATCAAGTGTGACCCATGAGGAGGTGTGTCATAGTCCAAAGGTACTACAACAAATTTCTAACTTATACAGACAGAAATCCAAGGAAAATAGGGGGAGATAGATACTAAAGGCTTGAGATAATGGTGGAAGGAATATTCAGTTGGGTTAGGTTGAATTAATTGATATGGGCTCAGTTAGAGATTCTGCATTTAATACTGAAGGCTGGGAAATTAGAAAGGGCTCAAACAGTTTGGTTCATTGGCTGAAACATGGACCAAAATGTGGCCCACAGTGAGCTTATTGGAAAGATCAGACCTGCCCTGGTTTAATGTTGACAAAAGAATACAAAGTCTTAGGAGATTGAAATAGTAGAGTAAATTAGCCACAAAGCGAATGTCCAGAAGACAAGCTTTTAACCACCACTGTGAGAAATGAGTTTGTGAGTTGAACCCAAGCATCCTTGAAGAACACTGTGGTCAATCTTCTCTGTAGGCCACACGTTACAGTGGGAACTGTGATCACTGAATTGGGAAGCTTAAATGCAGTGAGAGTAATTGGGTCCCAAGCTGGCAAGGGCCAAGTGGCTGTGCTAAACTGCCAAAGGAAATGTGGGTATAGTTACCATAGTAGATGGGAGAGTCCGAGCCACAATCAGAATAGTCTGATTTGCACAGACCTGAAATGTTGGCCAGTCAGTCATGGTGTTCCTGGAAGTGAAATGAATGGGAAATGTTTTAATACCTGCAGATTTTATCTCTCATAAGAACCCTCTTTCAGTCAGGTATAAGATGTGTACTATTCTCACAAAAAAAGACCATTTTTAGATAGTAAAATAAGAAATTATATCAGTTATTTAAATTTTGTTAGAAAATTTTGAGGAAGTACTAAAAAGATAGCATACAAATAAATGTTTAATCTTCAATTTTGTCACCAAACAATTATATGTAAAATACCAGTCCATTGTAAAGAGACCTAAACGGGCACCTGGGTGGCTCAGTTAGTTAAGTGGCTGACTCTGGATTTCGGCTCAGGTCATCACCTCAGGGTTGTGAGATCAAACCCACCTCAGGCTCCCACTCAGTGCAGAGTCTGCTTGAGATTCTTTCCCTCTCATTATGCCCCTCCCCACCATCTGCACGTGTGCTCTCTCTAAAGAATTAAAAATCTTCAGTGATTTAAAAAAAAAAAAAAGACCCAAAGATGACTGGATTGAAAACTGAAACAGTATAAACAGTCTCTTTAGCTTTAGATGAGCTAGAATAGACACTGTGTATTTAATATGAGTAAATTATGTATCAAAAGACTTCCAGCTCAAAAAGAATTGTCATTTTTCAGTCTGAAAGAATGAATTTGTAGTGGAGTTATCTTTTAGTATTTTACGTTTGTTAAAGAATTTGAGCTAGATATGAGATAATTAGTTTTATCTTGACAGATGGTGCTCCAGCTATATTAGGTCAAAAATGTAAATAATTATTGGAATGTTAAAAGAAGGAACTAATGTTTTCCTTATTGCTCTGTTCCACTGCATTATGCATACTGAAAATATTTGTGCTAGTTTCTGAAGCAGTATCAAAATTGTCATGGATACTGTTGTGAAAATTGTTCAGTCCATATGACAGATGCTATGAATCATTAACAGTTTATGGAACTTGCAGAAGAAATAGAAGACAATGAATTCAATAATCTTGTATCCTTTGCCAATTGACTCTGGTTCAACATGGAAGAATTTTTTAAAAAAGATTTACTGTACTGTTAATTCCAATTGCAGATTTTCTTGAAACCAAGGAATGTCTGCCAGATATTTAATAATAAAAGACAAAAAAAATGGCAGTGTTTTCTTTTCTCTCAGATATCACACTGCATATGAACGAGCTTAATTTGAAGTTCAAGGAAAGGAAAACTTATTTGTTACCTAAATAGATATGAAATATATGTTGAAATTGAAACTTTTCAAAATAAGACTGTATTATAATTTTACACATTTTCCAATATGAATAAACATACAGATGATTTTAGTTGAAATTCAGTGTTATAACCCACCTGTACATATAGTGCAAAATCTACAAAAGCTGAAAAATGTTGGGTCTTGATAAAATCAGTTTCGTAGTTTTTTATTGAGGTGTAACATAACATTATATTAGTTTCAGGTTTAAATGTAATGATTAAATATTTGTATATCTTGTGAAATGTTTAGCTAACATCTGTTACCATGCGTATTTAAAATATTTTCCTTGTGATAAGCTCTTTTAATATCTACTCCCATAGCAAGTGGCAGTTATGCAGTACAGTATTAACTGTAGTCACCATGCTGCCCTTTAAGTCCCAAGGGCTTATTTATTTTATAACTTTGTACCTTTAGACTCCCTTTATCCATTTCACCTACCCCTGCACCTCTGGCAACCACCAATCTATTCTCTGTATCTCTGAGCACAATTTTTTGGGTTTTTTGTTTGTTTTAGATTCCACGTATAAGTGAGAACACACATAGTTTTATCTTCCCCTGTATAACTTATTTTCATTTAATCTAATGCTTTCAGTGTTTCATTTATGTTGTTTCAAATGGCAAGATTTCTTTTTTTTAATGTGTAAATAATACCTCATTTTGTATATTTATCACATTTTCTTTATCCATTTATCCATCAGTGGACACTTAGGTTGTTTCATATCTTGGCTTTTAGAAAAAAATGCTGCAGTGAACATGGAAGTTCATATATCTCCTCAAGTTAGTATTTTCATTTTCCTCAAATAAATACCTAGAAGTAGAATTGCTGGATCACCTGGTAGTTTTATTTTTTATTTTTTTGAGAAAGTTCAATCCTTTTTCCATAGTGGCTACACCAATTTACATTTCTCCTGACAGTGTGTGAGGGTTCTCTTTTCTCCACATCTACACCAACACTTGTTGTTTCTTGTCTTTTTTTGATTCTAGCCATTCTAACAGATATGAGTGATAACTCATTGTGGTTTTGATTTGCATTTCCCTGATGACTAATGATCGTTGAGCATCTTTTCTTATACTTTTTGGCCATGTCTTCTTTGGAAAATGTGTATTTGGATCCCCTGCCCATTTTTTAATCACTTGTTTATTTTCTTGCTCTTAAATTGTATGAGTTCTTTATATATTTTGGATACTAACCCTTTATCATATTATGATTTGGAAATATTTTCTCCTATTCAGTTGCCTTTTTGTTTTGTTGATGGTTTCTCTGCTGTACAGACAGTTGGTCTTATGTATACAGGCAATATTCCTTGGAATATAATGTTTACTGAGTTGACATAAGCATTAGTGAATGTACTTAACTTGCAAAAATATATTTTCAAACTCTTGTGCTTCTCTTCAAAATTAATTCAATTCTTATAAAATTAGATAGCTAGTTACATCTGTATGGATGTATTAAAGGAAAATATTTTTTGTATTTAATTTAGTTATTGGAAAATCTTTACATAGATTTAGAAAAAATGGTTCTATTAATCTACATTCTCAATATAAATTTTATGAAATAGAAATACAAACCATATATTTCCAATTATATTTTAGCGTTTAAATGGAAATATACTATAAGGATAAAATTGACACCTGATTTCAACAACTAAGAATGAAAAATGTGAAAACCTTAATAATTTTATGTGATGAAAATGATCAGAGGGATATTTAAGTGATTTGAAAAGATAATATCTTGTATAATTGAGTTACATAAAGTATATTAAAATTAAGTTCACCTCTTTCTTACATGGTTTTTAATGTAAATACCAGAAAAATTTAAATTATCTCTCAAGATCATACTGTTTCTATTAGATAGCATTTCATTGGAGCAACTACTAAAAATTAATTCACAGTTTGAGTAAATAAGATAATAGTAGACATAAAATCAAGTCATTAAAATATTTAAAAGAATATAAAGAAGCAAAAGAGATCGGCAGAGACTAATAAACTTTATTAAGTAAAGGTCTTCAAAGAGTAACTTCAAAAGTTTGACATTTGAATGATTTTCTGGCACATACAGAAAAGAGGCTCAATTTATCCTCCTAAGTGGGGGAAGAAAAAAAGAAAAAAATATTTAACCAACAGTTCAGAGGACGCTGGACATCAGAGAGTGAAGGACAGTGGTCTCTGAGAAATGGGAAACAATTTGAGCTCTACTGTTTTCTCAGCTTAGTGCCTATTGATAGTTTCCATGGAATGTCACAGGAATGTGGAACACAAGAGATTACATAGGTTGAAGAGATGGATATTAGAGTCCAGAGAAACCACAGCAACAAGAATTTACAAAGTAATGAAGAGCAGAGAACTGTAGAGAGCAAGAATTCCACAGGAGTGCATGACCAGTAATATAGAGAATAATGAACAAACTAATCCACAACTGAACATGATGTCAAAACTATCAGAGAAGGGGGCGCCTGGGTGGCTCAGTTGGTTGGGCAACTGCCTTAGGCTCAGGTCATGATCCTGGAGTCCCGGGATCGAGTCCCACATCGGGCTCCCTGCTTGGCAAGGGGCCTGCTTTTCCCTCTAACCCTCCATGCTCTCATGCACTCTCTCTCTCTCATTCTCACTCTCTCAAAATAGGTAAATAAATCTTTAAAAAAAACTATCAGAGAAGGATTATGAATAGTTATAACTTCATTTCAGATGTTAGAAATGTAAAGACCTAGAGATATTTGAAGAGGGATATTGAAATTCTAGAGGTCTAGATGTTAGGACTATAACATCTGAAAATCAAAATAGACTAGATGAGATTATTGGCAGTTTAGATATTGCAGATTAGTTAACTTGAAGGCATAACAATAAAAAACTATTCAGAATGAAACAGAGACAGCACTTAGACACACAAACTTAAAAATGACAACAGATTTTTTATCAGAAGCAATGCAAGCAAGAATACAATGGAGCAATCTCTTAAAGTACTTGAATAAAAGATAATTCTGTACCCAGTGAAAATATTTCAACTCTATTGTAAAATCCAGGTTTTTTCAGACATCCAAAAGCTGATAGCACTTATCACCAGAAAACCGGCACTACCAAAATGTTAAAGGAAGTCCTTTAGGCAGAAGAAAAGTGAAACCAGGAGGAAATATGAATCTATAAAGATGAAATAAGAGAAGTGCTATTGGCAGTAATATGGATAAGAGTTCTACATACGTAAGTTAATTTTAAAAAGATAATTGTTTCAACAAAAATGTAGTGTACAATTAATAGCATATAAACAAAAAGTTTGACAGCAGAGGACAAAGATCATGAGGAAAGAAACGGAAGTGTGGTGTTTTAAGGTTTTAGTGTATGTGAAGTGGCATAATATCTCTTGAATGCAGACTGTAATCTAAAGTTATATATTATAAACAAAACAAATACTTCAAGTTAATATACCAAGAGAGGAGATAGTTATTGGTTGTACTTCTTCAGTAGATATAGACCTATCCAGATTGTTTGTTTATTGTGTGTGTTTTGGCAGCTGTGCCTTCTAAGGAATTGGTCCATTCCTCTAGATTACCAAATTTGGGGGCATAAAGCTCTTGTTAATTAGGCTTTATTTTTCTTTTAATGTCATGGTATCTGCAGAGACTTTTCCTCTTTTATTTCTGATACAGTAATTTGTATATTATCTTTGTTTCTTATCCTGTCTGAAGGCTTATCATTTTTTTTTCTCTCAAACACCTTTTGGTTCCATTGATTTTTTTTTTCCTGTTGAATTCCTGTTTTCAATTTTATTGAAATCCAAATATATCAATCCAATCCAATCCAGTTCAGTTAAGCACCCTCAATTAAAGAAATAGATTGTTAGGCTGAATAAAAACACAAGATAGAACTGTACACTGCCTAAAAGAAACACATCTTAAATATAAAAACACAAATGGGCTAAAATTAAAAAGATGGGAAAGGGTATACCATACTTTCACTAATCAGTATGAATCTGGAGTGGCTATACTTCTTTTGGACAAGCCAGATTTTAGAGCAGAGAATTTCACCAGAAATAAAAGAATCATTAAAGATATAGAAAACTTGAAGTATAAGATCAACCAACTTTACCTAATTAACATTTGTAGAATACTCTCTCCTCAAAAATAGAATACACATTCATTTCAAATGCACATGGAACATTTATCAAAATAAACCATATTTGGGACCATAAAACACTGCTAAAAAATGGGGATGCTGGAATGCGAAAAGTTAAATACTATCCTAATTAAATCTGAGGTAACTATGTTTTTTTTTTTTCAAGCAAATGAAAGTTTAAGACAAAACTCATTATTAGGTTAAATACAAATGAAATGTTTAATTCATAGGAAAATATTTAAGGACTTAAAGTATATTTAATATCCTTAAAATAAATATTACAAAATTTGAGAGAATTATAAAGCAAAAGGAAAGATGTATTGCCATGGTATGTGACTGAGCAATGCCATTAACATGGAATCAACAATTGAATAAAACACATTCTTCTCAAGCACCTAAGAAAAATCTACAAAAAAATACACATAATAAGCCATAATAAATGATTTAATTTTAACAGCTGTAGTGAGTTATAATTTCTATACAATAAACTAAGTCATTTTAAGGATACAATTCAACAGGTTTTACAAATTTACGGTTGTGCAACCATTATAACCTGATTTTAGAATATTTCTATCATCTGATAAAGAAACCTGGGGCTCACTTGCCATCGCTGCTTCGTACTCTGAACCCCTGGCACATACTAATATATTTTCTGTGTCTATAAATATGTCTTTTCTGGACTACTTAGATATATTAGTCATATAATATGTGGTCTTTTATGTCTGCATTCTTTCACTTAGTGTGGGGGCATGTATGTGTTTTGTTCCTCTTTAATGCTGAATAGTATTCCATTGCATGAATTTGCCACCTTTTGTTTGGTTATTCAACAACTGATAGACATTTATTTTCTCTCCACTGCTCCCTCCCCCACTTTTTGCCTATTATGAAGAATGCTGCTATGAACATCCATGCACAGATATTTGTATGGAAATACATTTCCATTTCTTTTGGGTAGATATCTAGGAGTGGAATACTCGGTCAGATGGTAAATTTATATTTGATTTTCCAAGAAACTGGCAAACAATTTTTCAAAATGTTTCCACCATTTTACATGTAAGACATCAAGGTTTGAGGGTTCTAGTTTCTCTACATCATTACCAATGCTTGTTACTGTCTTTTGGATTATAGTCCTTCTACTGGAGATAAAGTAGTATCTCTTTGTGGTTTTAATTTTCAATGAGTAATAAAATTAAGCATCTTTTCATGTACCTATTAGTTATTCATATATTTTATTTGGTTAAATGTCCATTTATTGGATGGACTCAAATTTTTTTATCAGATATATGATTGTAACTATATTCTCCCATGCTATACATACCCATTTGCTTTCTTAATGGCGTTTTTAAATTAAAAAAATGATTTTGATATACTTCATAATTTCAACTTTTCTTTTATTCCTTATGATTTTGTTAACACATAAAAATCTTTGCCTAACTCAAGATCATGAAGATCTGCTCTTGTGTTTTTGTAAGAGTTGTATAGATTTTGTTCTTAAATTGGACTGTGTTGGGATTCCCCGAGACTACAAGCAGGTTGGATGATTTGCTAGGCGGACTTACAGGACTCAGCATAAGGTCCTAGCATAAGGTCAGGCTAAAATTTATTACAGTAAAAGGACATGAAGCAAAATGTGTAAAAAGAAAAGGTACATTGGGTGAAGTTCAGGAAAAAAATCATGTTTCCAGGGGTACTTTTAAAAGCAGACTCACAGGAGGCGCTTAATTCCCCCAGTATCTAATTGTCACAACACTTGTGGGATGTTGCCTATTAGAGAAGCTCATTAGAGACTAATTGACCATGGTTTTTAGTGGGGTTAGTCATATAGGCATCCTTTGTTTAGCATGTACCAAAATGCCAGACTATCAGAAGGAATTCCAGTATTCTGCATAATCCAAATCCACTCTGTTCTTTAGAGAATGGTGGTAAAACTGCTAGAAGTCATTTCCAGACACCAGTTAAGGGTCCATCTTGCAGGTATGATCTTATCTCTTCTTTTCTTTTCTTTTTTTCTTTTCTTTCCTCTTTTCTTTACTTCTCTTCTCCTTTTTTTTTCTTTTTTTCCTGTCCTGTTCTTTTTGTTCTTTCCTTTTTTACTCTTCTCTTTTTTCTTTTTCTTCTTTCCAACCTCCTTCACCCATTTTGCTCTTCCCCCCTACTACTCTCCCCTCTAGCAACCACCATGTAATTCTCTGTATTTATGCATCTGTTTATGCTTTTTGTTAATTTCTTTTGTTTTTTTAGATTCCACATGTGACTGAAATCATATGGTATTTGTCTTTTTCCAACTGACTTATTTCACTTAGCATAATACCGTCTAGGTCCATCCATGTTGTCATAAATGGCAAGATCTCATTCTTTTCTCTGCCTGAATAATATTCCATTACATATACACTGCATCTTCTTCATTTATTGATGGACACTTGGGTTGTAGTACAGTTTGAAATCTTGGATTGTAATACCTCCAGCTTTGTTCTTCTTTCTCGAGATTGCTTTGGCTATTTGGGTTCTTTTGTGGTTCCATACAAATTTTAGTATTTTTTCTAATTCTGTGAAAAATACTATTAGTATTTTGGTAGGAATTACATTGAATCTATAGATTACTTTGGGTACTACAGACATTTTAACAATATTCTTCCAATCTATGAGCATGCTATGTCTTTCAACTTGTGTTGTCTTCAATGTCTTTCATCAGTGTTTTATGGTTTTCAGAGTATATGTCTTTCACCTCCTTGGTTAAGGTTATTCACATGTGTTTTATTATTTTTGGTGGTAGTTGTACATGGGATTGTTTTCTTAATTTCTCTTTTTCCTACTTTGTTATTAGTGCATAGAAATGAAATTTCTGTATATTACTTTTTTATATCCTGCAACTTTACTAAATTCATTAATTAGTTCCGATAGTTCTGGTAGTTTTTTGGGGGGTGGAGCCTTTAAGTTTTCTATATATAGCATCATGCCATCTGCAAGTAGTGACAATTCTACTTCTTACTTACCAATTTAGATACTTTTTATTTCTTTTTCTTGTCAGATTGCTATGACTAGGACTTCCAGTACTCTGTTGAACAAAAGTGGTGAGAGTGGGCATCTTGGTCTTGTTTCTGACCTTAGGGGAAAAGCTTCCAGATTTTTACTACTGAGTATGATGTTAGCTGTGGGTTTGTCATATATGGTCTTTATTAAGTTGAGGTAAATTCCCTGTAAGCCCACAGTGTGTGGAGAGTTTTTATCATGAACAGATGTTGAATTTTGTCAAAAGCTTTTTCTCCATCTATTGAAATGATCATATGGTTTTTATCCTTTATTTTGTTAATGGAATGTATTACACTGATTGATTTGTGGCTATTAAATCATCCCTGCATCCCTGGAATAAATCTTATTTGATCATAGTGAATGATTCTTCCTATCTATTGTTGAACTAAATTTGCTAGTGTTTTGTTGAGGATTTTTGCATCTGTGTTTATCAGGGATAATGACTGTCATTTTCTTTTTTTTGTGGTGTCTTTGTCTGGTTTTGGTATCACGGTAATACTAGCCTTGTGGGATGACTTTGGAAGCTTTGCTTCCTCTTGAAAAAAAAATATTTTTTTTTGGTATAGTTTGAGAAGAAGAGGTATTAACTCTTCTTTAAATGTTTACCATAATTCATCTGTGAATCCATCTGGTCTTGGACTTTGTTGGGAGTTTTTTGATTACTGATTCAATTTTGCAAGCATGCCTTTCTAAAGATAGCAGTCTCAGGCCTCTGATATTAACTCTTTTTTGCACAATAGTCCAGTTTTAATTAATTTTTTGTGCATGGCATGAGGTAAGGTTCTAAATTAATCTTTTTACATATGGTTATGCAACTGTTAGAGAATCATTTGTTCACTGCTACTATATAGAAAATATAGTGATTTGTGATTTGTTCACTGCTACTATATAGAAATGCATTTTTAAAAAGAGTTACTGTGTTCTGAGACATGGTTTGCCTTGTTAATTCTGTAAAATTTTCTATATACAAAATCAAATTGTGAAAAACGTTTATTTCTTTCTTTACAAACAAAATGTCTTTTATTTCATTTTCTTGTTTTATGACATTTTTCATTTTCTTAAATTTCATTTTCTTGTTTTATGACATTGCTAGAATGTTCAAGAGTAGGTTGAAAAGAAATGGTGCTAGTGGTCATTCTTGCTTTGTACCTGATCTTATAAGTGATAAGAAACTGTTTGGTGTCCACACCACACTTGAGCTGCAATCTCAAACCCAAATAGTTGTAAAACAAAAAATATATATTTTTTTATCATTTGTTTGGTGGTCAAGTTTGACCTAAACTGGAGGTGTGGCTATTTCTAGTCTTTTCCTACTGAATGTGAAAAATCATATATTTCACTATAGGAATATAGATTTTTAAAATGAAAGATATGGGGCGCCTGGGTGGCTCAGTCAGTTAAGCATCTGCCTTCGGTTCAAGTCATGATCCCAGGGTCCTGTTACCGAGCCCCACATCTGCTCAGTGGAAAGCCTGTTTCTCCCTCTCCCTCTGCCTGCCGCTCCCCCTGCTTGTGCTCTCTCCCTGTCCAATAAATAAAATCTTTAAAAAAATAAAATAATAAAATAATAAATAAAATAAAATATACTATACCAGATCCTGCTGGGAATTTTAGGTATTATAGGATATATGCAAATGTACCTAGAATAATCCCAGATTCCAAGATTTATTTAGCTCCAAGGACTTCAGATAGGGGTTGGTACATTACAGTAGGTTCTCAATAAATATTTGTAGATTAAAAAAATGAATCAAGCGTAATATCATAGATGAAAACTATGTGATTTACAATGTGATTTTAGTTCTAACTTTGCCTGTGCCACTAATTACTTGTGTGACCTAGAAGTATTCCTTTATAATACTTGGGATTAGTTTTTGTCTCTTAAGTAAAGAAATTAACCTAAGGTAGTTTGAAGATTCCTTCTAGCTCTTAATTTTATTACTCAATATTAAGTTTAGCAGACCGTTAGTTTCCATACACACACAAATAAATTTAAATGCATGTAGAGCTTTTTGGTTATGGTTGCAAATAACTTTCTGCTCCTTGACTTTGAGGTAGAGGAGCACGCTAGTTATTATTGGAGAAAATATGGAAGCCCATTAGCACCCAGTTACTCTAATAAACGGCATGTTCTATGGAAACACCACGTAAGAATGTCTTTCTTCTTAAAATGTTTATGGTTTATCCAATCAGGCTCTGTATCTGATTAAATACTATAGCTAGGTTGAGAGTACACAAAGGTAAAGAGGTCTAAAGAAAGCCAATATAATCATCATCCATACTGTTGGATGAGTCAGAAGGAATAAAGTAGGTTGCTTGTACTTTTTCTTTCTGCTTATAAGACTTTTTCTATGGAGACCACCACCATAATCAATTTTCTTTCTCATTCTTTTCTACAAGTTTACATGTTCTTGTCTTTAGTATAACAAAAGTACCTAATTTTTGGCAAAAGCTGAGTATTCTAATAAAAATAATAAAAAGCTACACTTTAAAAAATTTTCCATATACTAAATATTTCACCTATAATTTCCATACACTAAATATTTCACCTATAATTTTCATAAACTAAAGTATAAAATAGTTACTATTATCCATTTTACAAATGAGGAAAGGGATTTAACGAGATATATTATTTGCCCAGGATCAATCATTTAGTGTATAGAGCCATCATGAGTCTATACAGGACTGTCTGAAACTCAGGTTTGTCTGAAATCAAAATCTGTGCTCTTGGCTATTAAATTTTACAGCCTGTACTCTGTACTAGTATCAAAAGAAGCTTCCATAATTGTGGTGTAAACAGTTTATTTCTTTGCTTACAATACTTTATCTTGAAAAATGCATATACTGATTCTCTTTTTGGTAGTTTAAAAACTAGTGACTCTAACTTCATATGGTACTAAAAATGACATTTATTTAATATAGAATTCTTTAAATTCAGTGGATCTAGTATTTAAATATTTATAAACTGTATTTTAAACATTTTGCTAAGCCAAGTAAGTCAGATCACACTAGGAAATGCAACCTGCCCAGAAGTAAATAATGTATGCTTATCATCCTCTTCTGTATTTCTCACAGATGGTGTCACATTATATGTCAGACTAAACTATGATTGTGTTTTTATTTTTAATTATGTACATAAACCATATCTTAAAAAAAGTAGTTACTTCCTTTTTTTAAGTTTTATTTTTTTCTTTCTCATTCATAATACCTGGAATATATAGAAAATCATGTTTAGAATAAAAATTCCAAGTTCATCATAAAAGCAAAAATGTTCATTAAATAGATCAGTAATATGCTTTCCAAGCATTGTTATATTTTGGGTTTCAATGGAAGTGTTTTGGAAGCTGTCTTTGAGCATTAAGTGATTTGATTAAAATTCTCTTAAACATACTTCCTGAATTCTATAAAGTATATGCAAGCAGATGTTGATGTATTTATTAATACCAGTGATTCATTCTAAGGAGAAACAAAAAGTGTGTATTTAACAGATAAACAATTTTTCCATTAGTGAAATGAGATTATAGTCTAATATATAATGAAAGCTATGCTTTTATACATTTATTAAATATTACATTATGTATTCCCAGAAGAATAGCTGTGTGTCCCTGTAATAGTAAATTCATGATACTATGTGCTTTTCTTCTTTAGTCCTTTCATTATATTTCATATAATCAGTCTTCACTTCCAGGCATCTAAGAAGCATTAAGTTTATGACAGTTTCCCTCAATGGAAATCTGCTACTTAAATATTTTTTTTTAAATATATTAGTCTCCACTCCAAACCCCCCAAAAACAAGAGAATTCTTCCACCAACACTGCATTTACCCCAAGTACAGCTCTAAACTCACCGATCATTTTTTTTAAATTTTATTATGTTATGTTAATCACCATACATCACATCATTAGTTTTTGATGTAGTGTTCCATGATTCATTGTTTGCATATAACACCCAGTGCTCCATTCAGTACGTGCCCTCTTTAATACCCATCACCAGGCTAACACATCCCCCCAGATCCCTCCCCGCCTAGAACTCTCAGTTTGTTTCTCAGAGTCCATAGTTTCTCATGGTTCGTCTCCCCCTCCGATTCCCCGCCTTCATTTTTCCCTTCCTGCTATCTTCTTCTTTTTTTAACGTATAATGTATTACTTGTTTCAGAGGTACAGTTCTGTGATTCAACAGTCTTACAAAATTCAAAGTGCTCACCATAGCACATACCCTCCCCAATGTCTGTCACCCAGCCACCCCATCCCTCCCACCTCCACCACTCCAGCAACCCTTAGTTTGTTTCCTGAGATTAAGAATTCCTCACATCAGTGAGGTCATATGATACATGTCTTTCTCTGATTGACTTATTTCGCTCAGCATAATACCCTCCAGTTCCATCCACATGGTTGCAAATGGCAAGATTTCATTCCTTTTGATGGCTGCATAATATTCCTGTGTGTGTGTGTGTGTGTGTACATACCATATCTTCATTCATCTGTCGATGGACACCTTGGCTCTTTCCACAGTTGGGCTATTGTGGACGTTGCTGCTATAAACATCGGGGTGCACATACCCCTTCAAATCCCTACATTTATATCTTTGGGGCAAATACCCAGTAGTGCAATTGCTAGGTTGTAGGGTAGCTCTATTTTCAACTTTTTGAGGAACCTCCATACTGTTTTCCAGAGTGGTTGCACCAGCTTGCATTTCCACCAACAGTGTAGGAGGGTTCCCCTTTCTCCACATCCCTGCCAACATCTGTCATTTCCTGACTTGTTAATTTTAGTCATTCTGACTGGTGTGAGGTGGTATCTCATTGAGGTTTTGATTTGGATTTCCCTGATGCCGAGCGATATTGCGCACTTTTTCATGTGTCTGTTGGCCATTTGGATGTCTTCTTTGGAAAAATGTCTGTTCATGTCTTCTATCCATTTCTTGATTGGATCATTTGTTCTTTGGGTGTTGAGTTTGATAAGTTCTTTGTAGATTTTGGAAACTAGCCCTTTATCTGATACATGATTTGCAAATAACTTCTCCCATTCTGTCCGTTGTCTTTTGGTTTTGTGCACTGTTTCTTTTACTGTGCAAAAGCTTTTTATCTTGATGAAATCCCAATAGTTCATTTTTGCCCTTGCTTCCCTTGCCTTTGGTGATGTTTCTAGGAAGAAGTTGCTGCAGCTGAGGTCAAAGAGGTTGCTGCCTGTGTTATCCTTTAGGATTTTCATGGACTGCTGTCTCACATTTAAGCCTTTCAACCATTTTGAGTCTATTTTTGTGTGTGGTGTAAGGAAATGGTCAGTTTCATTCTTCTGCATGTGGCTGTCCAATTTTCCCAGCACCATTTGTTGAAGAGACTGTCCTTTTTCCATTGGACATTCTTTCCTGCTTTGTCGAAGATGAGTTGACCATAGAGTTGAGGGTCCATTTCTGGGCTCTCGATTCTGTTCCATTGATTGATGTGTCTGTTTTTGGGCCAGTACCGTACTGTCTTGAGGATTACAACTTTGTAATAGAGCTTGAAGTCCGGAATTGGGATGCCACCACCTTTGCTTGTCTTTTTCAACATTCCTCTGGCTATTTGGGGTCTTTTCTGGTTCCATTCAAATTTTAGGATTATTTGTTCCATTTCTTTGAAAAAAGCGGATGGTATTTTGAAAGGGATTGCATTAAATGTGTAGATTGCTCTAGGTAGCATCTGCATCTTCACAATATTTGTTCTTCTAATCCATGAGTATGGAACATTTTTCCATTTCTTTGTGTCTTCCTCAATTTCTTTCATGCGTATTTTATAGTTTTTGGAGTACAGATCCTTTGCCTCTTTGGTTACATTTATTCCTAGGTATCTTAGGGTTTTGGGTGCAATTATAAACGGTATCGACTCCTTAATTTCTCTTTCTTCTGTCTTGTTGTTGGTGTATAGCAATGCCACTGATTTCTGTGCATTGATTATATATCCTGCCACTTTACTGAATTCCCATATGAGTTCTAGCAGTTTTGGGGTGGAGTCTTTTGGGTTTTCCACATAAAGTATCATATCATCTGCCAGGAGTGATGGTTTGACTTCTTCTTTGCTGATTTGGATGCCTTTTATTTCTTTCTGTTGTCTGATTGCTGTGGCTAGGACTTCTAATACTATGTTGACTAGCAGTGGTGATAGTGGACTTCCCTGCCGTGTTCCTCACCTTAGGGGGAAAGCTCTTAGTTTTTCCCCATTGGAATGATATTTGCTGTGGGTTTTTCATAGATGGCTTTTATGATATTGAGGTATGTACCCTCTATGCCTATACTCTGAAGAGTTTTGATCAAGAAAGGATGCTGTACTTTGTCAAATGCTTTTTCTGCATCTATTGAGAGGATCATATGGTTCTTGTTTTTTCTTTGATTAATATGTTGTGTCACATTGATTGATTTGCGGATGTTGAACTGAACTTGCAGCCCAGGGATAAATCCCAGTTGGTCGTGGTGAATAATCCTTTTAAGGTACTGTTGGACCCTATTGGCTAGTATTTTGGTGAGAATTTTTGCATCCATGTTCAACAAGGATATTGAAGGATTATAGTCTGTAATTCTCCTTTTTGATGGGGTCTTTGTCTGGTTTGGGGATCAAGGTAATGTTGGCCTCATAAAATGAGTTTGGAAGTTTTCCTTCCATTTTATTTTTTGGAACAGTTTCAGAAGAACAGGTATTAATTCTTCTTTAAATGTTTGGTAGAATTCCCCTGGGAAGCCGTCTGGCCCCAGGCTATTGTTGGGAGATTTTTTTATTACTGCTTCGATTTTCTTAGTCGTTATAGGTCTATTCTGGTTTTCTATTTCTTCCTGGTTCAGTTTTGGTAGTTAATACATCTCTAGGAATGCATCCATTTCTTCCAGATTATCTAATTTGCTGCCATATATTGCTCATAATATGCTCTTATAATTTTTTGTATTTCTTTGGTGTTGGTTGTGATATCTCCTCTTCCATTCATGATTTTATTTATTTGGGTCATTTCTCTTTTTGATAAGTCTGGCCAGGGGTTTATCAGTCTTATTAATTCTTTCAAAGAACCAGCTCCTAGTTTCGTTGATCTGTCCTACTATTCTTTTGGTTTCTATTTCATTGATTTCTGTTTTGATCTTTATTATTTCTCTTGTCCTGCTGGGTTTAGGCTTTATTTACTGTTCTTTCTCAGTGCCTTTAGGTGTAGTGTTAGGTTGTGTATTTGAGACCTTTCTTGTTTCTTGAGAAAGGCTTGTATTGCTATATACTTTCCTTTGAGGACTGCCTTTGCTGCATCCCAAAGATTTTGAACAGTTGTTTTTTCATTTTCATTGGTTTCCATGAATTTTTTTAAATTCTTCTTTATTTCCTGGTTGACCCATTCATTCTTTAGTAGGATGCTCTTTAGCCTCCATGTATTTGAGTTCATTCCGACTTTCCTCTTTTGATTGAGTTCTAGTTTCAAAGCATTGTGGCCTGAAAATAAGCAGGGAATAATCTCAATCTTTGGTACCGGTTGAGACCTGATTTGTGACCTAGGATGTGATCTATTCTGGAGAATGTTCCATGGGCACTAGAGAAGAATGTGTATTCTGTTGCTTTGGGATGGAATGTTCTGAATATGTCTGTGAAGTCCATTTGGTCCAGTGTGTCATTCAAAGTCTTTATTTCCTTGTTGATCTTTTGCTTAGATGATCTGTCCATTTCAGTCAGGGCGGTGTTAAAGTCCCCCACTATTATTGTATTGTTGTCAATGTGTTTCTTTGCTTTTGTTATTAATTGGGTTATATATTTGGCTGCTCCCATGTTAGAGGCATAGATATTTACAATTGTTAGGTCTTCTTATTGGATAGACCCTTTAAGTATGATATAATGTCCTTCCTTATCTCTTATTATAGTCTTTGGTTTAAAATCTAATTTGTCTGATAAAAGGATTGTCACCCCAGCTTTCTTTTGGTGTCCATTAGCATGGTAACTAGTTTTCCACCCCCTCACTTTCAATCTGGGGGTGTCTTTGGGTCTAAAATGAGTCTCTTGCAGATAGCCTCTTGATGGGTCTTATTTTTTTATCCAATCTGATAACCTATGTCTTTTGATTGGGGCATTTAGCCCATTTACATACAGGGTAACTATTGAAAGGTATGAATTTAGTGCCATTGTTTTGCCTGTAAGGTGACTGTTACTGTATATTGTCTGCGTTCCTTTCTGGTCTATGTTATTTTTAGGCTCTCTCTTTGCTTAGAGGACCCCTTTCAAATTTCTTGGAAGGCTGGTTTCGTGTTTGCAAATTCCTTTAGTTTTTGTTTGTCCTGGAAGATTTTTATCTCTCCTTCTATTTTCAATGACAGCCTGGTTGGATATAGTATTCTTGGCTGCATATTTTTCTCGTTTAGTGCTCTGAATATATCATGCCAGTCTTTCTGGTCTGCCAGTTCCCTGTGGATAGGTTTAATGTTTCTACCATTGTACGTTACAGATCTCTTATCTCAAGCTACTTTCAGGATTTTCTCTTTGTATCTCTTTTTCTGTGATCCCAATTATTCCAATATTGTTTCATCTTATGGTATCACTTATCTCTCGAATTCTGCCCTCATGATCCAGTAGTTATTTATCTTTCTTTTTCTAAGCTTATTTTCCATCATATCACCTTCTGTATCACTAATTCATTCTCCTGCCTCATTTATCCTAGCAGTTAGAGCCTCCATTTTTTATTGCCCCTCATTAATAGCGTTTTTGATTTCAACTTGGTTAGATTTTGTTCTTTTATTTCTCCAGAAAGGGTTTCTCTAATATCTTCCATGCTTTTTTCAAGCCCAGCTAGTATGTTTAAATCATCATTCTGAACTCTAGTTCTGACATCTTACTAATGTCCATATTGATTAGGTCCCTGGCAGTCGGCACTGCCTCTTGTTCTTTTTTTTTTTTTTTGAGGTGATTTTTTTGTCTTGTCATTTTTTCCAGAGGAGAATAGATGAATGGGAGAACAAAATACTAATGTTAACAATGACACCAGAAAAATATACACTAAACAAATCAGAAGAGACCTGAATCCCAGGGAAAAGAAAGGGAATGAAAGAAAAAAGAAAAAGATAAAAAAAAAAAAAAGAAAACAACCCCCCCCCAAAAAAGCAGAATATGATCAAATATGGTCAGGCTGGTGCACAGATCAGTGCCACACACTAGATTTTGGGTGTATTTTGGTCTGTTAGAAGAACATGCCTCCCAAAATTTTAAAGAAAGAAAAACCTATATATGTACAAAATAAGGGTAAATACGATGAAGCAATGAAATATGACCATAAAGATGAAAATTATAAAAGATTTTGGAAGAGAAATTGATAAGAAGTTGGTTGAAAAAAAGAAAGAAGAGGATTAAAAAAAAGGGGAGAGAATGTGATCAGGCAGGAGACTAGAACAAAGCCATACACTGGAGATTTAGGGTATATTTTGATCTGTTAGAAGAAACTGTATCCCCAAATTTTAAAGAAAGAACTTATATATGTATACCAAAAATAAGGATAACTACTATGAAGGGATAGAATATTACTCTAAAAATGAAAAATAAAAAAGATTTTTTAAAAAAAGGGATTGATAAGATGTTGGTTGAAAAAGGGAAAAAGAAAAATTAAAAAAAATAAAAAAATTAACTTTGAAAGACTAAAGTATCATGGTTAAAAAGCCATGAATTCTATGTGTAGTATTCCCCTAGTGCTGGAGTTCTGCCATTCTCATTGATTGGTAAACTTGGTCTTGGCTGGCTGTTCTTGCTGATCTTCTGGGAGAGGGGCCTGTTGCCATGGTTCTCAAATGTCTTTGCCGTAGACGGAATTGCATCATCCTTGGCAGGGGCCGGGCTAAGTAATCTCGGGTTTGTTCTTGGGAGCTTTTGTTCCCTGCAAGCTTTCCATACAGCTTTGGAGGACAAGAGTGAAAATTGGTACCTCCCAATCTCCGACCCGGAGGAGCTGAGAACTCAGGGCCCCACTAATCAGTGAGCCCCCAGAGAAAAGCAGTCAATCACTCCCCTCTTCCCAGTCTCCGGCTTCACTCCATGCTCTCCTGGCCTGTGACCAAGCATTTCTGTCTCTGGCACACAACCCCATGTGGAGTGTCCAAACCCAGCAGGTCCCTGCAGTGCACTCCCATGCTACTACTCCCAGGGGAGGAAGGGGAGTCTCCCCAGATCTGCCACTTGTTGGGTCCCTGCTGGAAGAGCAGTGGCCCGACTGTGCCATGGATCATGGTTTATGGCAACCCTGAGCTGAGAGCCCACTCCTCTGCTCTGTCTCTGCAGCTGGCTTCCCTGCTCCAATACCTGGGAGCTCTGCCACACTCAGGCACCCCCAGTCTTCCTGTGACCCCAAGGTCCTGAGACCACACTGTCCCTGTGAGGGTTCCACCCCCCACTTAGCCACTGGAGCAGCATTCCTCAGCAGAGCGGACTTCTAGAATTTCTGATTTTGTGCTCTGCTGCTCTATCACTTACCAGTAGCGGCTGACAGAGGCCCCCTCCCCCACCGTCTATCTTCCCGAATATCGCCTCGGATTCACTTCTCCACACGTCCTACCTTCCAGAAAGTGGTCACTTTTCTGTTCAGAGAGTTGTTGCTGTTCTTTTCTTTGATCTCCTGTTGAGTTCATAGGTGTTCAGAATGGTTTGATCCCCATCTAGCTGAATTCCTGGGACCAGACAAAATTTAGGTCTCCTACCCCTTGCCATCTTGCTCCTCCCTCACTGATCTTTCATAGCCAACGTTCTCAGTTGAGTTGTATATTACCATTACCTCTATTTCTACACTAAACTCAACATATTCTTCAAAAACCATTTCAGTCAGATTTCCAATCCTTGCTTTCTTTCAAAAGTAGATCAACAATGATTCCATATTGATTAACCTAAATGGCATGACTCTGTTCTTAGGCCATATTTGAGGCCTAATTAGCAGTCAATACTTTTGATTACTCTCTCTTTCATTAAATCACTATATCTCCTTGCAATCAATCTTAAGTGTTCACTTTTCTATTACTGTGACCCTGTTTGCCAAAAAAATTCATTTATTCCCATCTATCTAACATTTAACTGGTGTTCTTAGGGCTCTGTATTCTCTTGATGATTTCATTCACTCTTATATCTTCAATTACCATTTTATGATTCCCTAAACCATATCTGTAGTCTAGATCTCCCACCTCAGCTTCAAATCTATATGTCCCGCTGATTTCTTATCACATCTATTTATATATTTTATGACAGTTTCAACCTTAAAATTCCAAACTCAAGCTAATTTTCCCTTTTCCTTGGAAAGATGCTCTTGATCCCTTAATAATGAAAGGTCATTATTCATTTTTTCAAGATGAAATCTGGGCATCATCTTCACATCTCTTTTATTTCCTACAAATCTGACTTCTGAATATAGAGTAACTCTGTCCACTCTTTTATATTGTGGCAAAAGATACATAATATAAAATTTGCCACTTTAGGGGCATGGGGGTGGCTTGGCTGATTATCAGACTCTTGCTTTTAGCTCAGGTCATGATATCATGGTCATGACGTTGAGCCCCACATTGGGCTCCATGCTCAGGGTGGAGTCTGCTTAAGATTCTCTCTCTCCCTCACCTTTTCCCTCTGCCCCTCCCCCCGACTTGTGCACACACACACACACACACACTCTCTCTCTCTCTCTCTCAAATAAATAAAATTTACCACTTTAACCATTAAATGTATACAATTCAGTGGCATTAAGAGAATATATAATGTTGTGTACCTATCACTATCTCTTTCTAGAATTTTTTTTATAACCCCAAAGAGGAAAATGCATCCATTTAACAGAGAAGATACAACACCCCTTCCTCTCAATCCCTGGCCACTTCTAATCTGTTTTCTATCTCTTGGATTTGCCTTTTTCTGGATGTTTCTTATAAATGGAATCATATAATATGTGGCCTTTGGTATCTGTCGGCTTTTACTTAGCATAACATTTTCAAGGTTCACTAATATAATAGCACGCATCCATACTTCATTACTTTTTAATGGAAGAATAATCCATTGTATGGATATGCCACATTTGTTTTCTATTTATCAGCTTGTTTTCTATCAGTCAGTTTGTGGTGTTCTCACATTTTAAGTATTGTGAATAGTCCTACAATAATCATTTGTGTACAAGTTTTGAACATCTGTTCTCTCTTCTTTTGGATGTATACCTAGTAGTGAAATTGCTGGGTCATATGATAATTCTGTATTTAACTTTTTGAGGAACCACCAAATTATTTTCAATAGCAGCCACTCCATTTTCCATTTATTTATTTTTAAGAGATTTTATTTATTTATTTGACAGAGAAAGAGTGCACACAAGCAGGGAAAGCAGCAGGCAGAGGGAGAGGGAGAATTCCCCCCCCCCCCCGGAGCAGGGAGCCTAATGCAATGTGAGGCTCAATCCCAGGACCCTAGGATCATGACCTGAGCTGAAGGCAGATGCTTATCCAACTGAGCCACCTAGGGGCCCCTCCATTTTCCATTTAAACCAGCAGAGTATCAGGGTTCCAATTTCTCCATACCCTCTCCAAAAGTTGCTATTTCCTGGCTTGTGATTATGGCCATCCCAGTGACTGTGAAATGGTATCCCATTGTGGTTTTCATTTGCATTTCCCTAAGGACATTGATTGTCTTTTTATGTGCTTATTGCTATGCATATATCATCTTTAGAGAAATGTCATTTCAGATACTTTGCTCATTTTTAATTAGGTTGTTATCCCTTTTTTTGAGTTCTAAGAGTTCTTTATATATATATATAAATTGGAGTTTTTGTGAGATATGTGATGTGAAAATATGTTCTCCTACTCCATGGGTAGTATTTTAACTCTTTTTATGATGTCTGTTCATGTATAAAATTTTAGTTTTGATGAAGTCAAATTTATCCGTTTTTTACTTGGTGGCTCATGGTTTTGGTGTCAGATCGATTAAACCACAGTCACATACAAGAATGAGAAATGCCCATGTGTTCTAGGAGTTTTATAGGTTTAGCTCTCATAATTAGATCTTTGATTTATTTTTGAGTTAATAATGTGAGGTGAGGGTTCAGATTTATTCTTTTGTATGTGGATATTCGTTTGAACATTATTTGTTGAAGATACTGCTTTTTCTCCACTGAAAAAAGTTGATACCTTTGTCAAAATCGGTAGACTACAGATATTTAGCTTATTTATAGAATCTCAGTTCTATTCCCCTAATCTATATGTTCATCCTTATGATGGTGCCACACAGTTTTGCTCATGTTTGTAGTAAGGTTTAAAATAGGTAAATAGTAAAATAAGTCATTGGAGTTTTGATAGGGGTTGCATTGAATCTTTATATTACTTTTGGGGAGCATTGCTATCTTAGGTTTTAAGTCATACAATTCATGAATACATGATGTCTTACTGTTTACTTAGAGCTTCTTTATTTTCTACCTGCAATGTTTTATAGTTTTCAGTATACAGGTCTTATATTTCCTTAATTAAATTCATCCCTGATTATTTTAATTATTTTTTTAAGATTTTATTTATTTATTTGACAGAGACTCAGCGAGAGAGGGAACACAAGCAGGGGGAGTGGGAGAGGGAGAAGCAGGCTTCCCGTTGAGCAGGGAGCCCGATGCGCAGGGCTCGATCCCAGGACCCTGGGATCATGACCTGAGCTGAAGGCAGACGCTTAACGAGTGAGCCACCCAGGTGCCCCTATTTTAATTTTTGATGCTATTATAAATAAAATTGTTTCCTGATTTTCTTTTTAAAATTCTATTTTATTAAGACTTCATATTTTTAGAGCAGTTTCAGGTTCATAGCACAATTGAGAAGGTAAAAATATCTCCCATACACCCCCCTCCCACATTACTAACCTCCCTCATCATCAATATTCCCCACCAGAGTGGTACATTTGGTACAACTGATGAACCTACATTGACACATAATGATCACTCAAAGTCCATAATTCACATTATAGTTCACTCTTAGTGTTTTATATTCTGTGGGTTTGGATAAATGTGTTAATGACATGTATCCATTATTATGGCATCACACAAAGTATTTTTGCTGCCCTAAAACTTCTCTGTGCCCTGCCTGTTTATCCCTTTCCTCCTCCCTAGCCCCTGGTAACCACTGATATTTTTAATGTCTCAATAGTTTTGCTTTTTCCAAAATGTCATATAGTTGGAATCATGCAGTGTGTATTCTTTTTACATTGGTTTTTTACATGTTATAATAGGCATTTATAATTCCTTCATGTCTTTTCATGGCTTGATAGCTCATTACATTTTAGTGCTGATTAATACTCCATTCTCTGGATGTGCCGGTTTATTTGTCCATTCACCTATTGAAGGACATCCTTGCTGTTTCCAAGTTTTGGCAATTGTGAATCAAGCTGTTATAGATAGCTATGTGTAGGTTATGGTATGGACATAAGTTTTCAGCTCCTTTGGGTAAATACCAAGGAGAGCAATTGCTGGATAATATGGTAAGAGTATGATTGGTTTTGTAAGAAACTGCCAAACTTTTGTATTTTTCCTCATATAGATCTTTCACATACTTTATTAGATTTCTCTGTATTGTATTTTTAATTTCAAATTCCACTCATTTGTTGCTGGCATATAAAAAGTGATTGCTTTTGTATGTTAACCTTGTATCTTGCAACCTTGCTATGATTGGGACTTTTTTTTTGTTGATACTGTCAGATTTTCTACATAGGTAATCATGTCATCTGATAACAAGACAGTTTTCTTTCTTTCTTCCCAATCCACATGCCTTTTATTTTCTTGTCTTACTGCATTACCAAGGACTTCCAATATATTGAAAGGCAGTGGTAAGATGGGACATCCTTGTACCTGAGCTAAGTTGGAAAACTGAGTTTCTCACCAAGTGTGGTAGCTGTAGGGGTTTTTGTGGAGGGTTTTTTTTTTGTAGGTTTTTAAAAATGAAGTTGAGAAATTTTCCCTCTAGTCCTAGATTTCTGAGAGTTTTAACATGAATGGGACATGGATTTTATCAAATGATTTTTGTGCATACATTGATATAATGTGATTTTTTTTTTCCTTTTTAGCCTATTGATGTTATGGGTGACATTAATTGATTTTCAAATGTTGGACCAGAATTGCCTACTAGGTCTAACTAGGGTTAGACGCCACTTGGTCATAGTGTATAATTGTTTTTACACGTTGTTGAATTTGATTTGCTAATATTTTGTGGAAGATTTTTCTATTTATGGGCTGTAGTTTTCTTTTTCTGTAATGTCTTTGCCTGGTTCTGGTATTAGAGTAATGTTGGTTTCACAGAATGAGTTAGGAAATATTATCTCTGTTTCTATCCTCTGAAAGATACAGAGAATCAGTACAATTTCTTCCTTAAATGTTTGGTAGAATTTGCCATTAAATTCATGTGGTTCTGGTACTTTGTTTTAGAAGGTTATCAATTCTTGATTCATTTTCTTTAATAGATATGATCCTATTCAGATGATTTCTTCTGTGAATTTTGAAAATTATGTTTTCTAAGGAATTGATCCATTTAATCTAGATTATCGAATTTGTGGACATAGTGTTTCATAGTATTCCTTTACCATTTTTTAAATGTCTGTGGCATCTGTAGTGGTGTCACTTCTTTCATTTGTGATATTAGTAATTCATGTCCTTTTTTTCTTATTAATCCTGACTTGAGTTATATCAATTTTGTTGATCTTCCCAAAGAACCAGTATTTGGTTTCACTGATTTTTCTCTAGTGATCTACTGTTTTCAATTTCATTTACTTTTTGCTCTTATTTTTTATTCTTTTCTTCTGTTTACTTTGAGTTTAATTTTCTCTTTTTATAGTTTCTTAAGGTACAAACTTATATTTTTGATGTAGTCTTCCTTATTTTTGGGTACACGAATTCAGTGCTATAAATTTAGCCTTTAGGTACTGCTTTCACTATAGCACAGATTTTTATAAATTGTGTTTTCATTTAACTTCAGTTCCAAATCTTTTTACATTTGTCTTGATTTCTTCTTTGACCCATGTGTTTTCTATGAATATTATTTATACATTTTGGTATTTTCAAGTTATTTTTCTGTTACTGATTTCTAATTTAATTCCAACATGGTCTGAGAGCATACAGTGCATGATTTCTATTTTAAATTTATGAAGGTGTTTTTTTTTTGTGATCTGATAAGATACCTGGTATGATTTTAATGTTGAATTTGTTTAGACTTACTGTCTATCCTAGAATATCCTAGAAAATGTTCCATATGCATTTAAGAAGAATGTCTATTCTGTTGTTAGATAGAATGTTCTGTATATGTCTAATAGATTTTCCCAAATTTCTACGTCTAAGAACAAAATTAGAAAATGAATTTTTTTTCCCCAATTGTCTTTGTTTGGAGACATTCCTTCAAAATTTTAGTCAGGTTATTCACAATTCTGCTTCAGCCATTTCATTTCCTGCTTGTGCTGAAACTAAATTTCAGCCAGAGTTGAAAGGTTAATGTCTGTTCAAGTCTTTTCTAAGCGTGCATTCTACCCTTTTTATATGTGTTGGTTTTCTAAATGCCTTTATATATCTGGGAGTTTTTCAGAGCTCTTAATCCACAAAATACCTTACTCCCAACTTTTTCTCCAAGGCCTTCAGCTTGTCTATTGTTTGTCACAAAGTTTACCCTTTGCCCCAGGTGGCAGAGCCTCAATTCATTTGCTTCAACTGTTTTGAGGAATTTCCTCCGTAAAGTTGCTTCTTCACCAATGAAGTACTCCCAATTGGGCAAAACAAAGGCAACTCCTTGTGTCAGTCCTTCAGAGAGCCCCCAGACAGATCAAAACAGACAAACACAATTTATTTGGGTTTAAGGTTTGCTCTACTTTCTTCAGAACCAAGAATCCACACAAGAAATTCAGGCCATTGTCTTTAAGACTGCCACAGCACCACAATCTGTGTATAACAAAAGTGAATTAAAACTCGGTAAAGCTATCCAACTGAGTTTTCAGTGGTTTCTGTCCACTACCACCATCACTTAAACTAAGCCACTCTTACCTCTTCCCAGAAGACGGCATTTGGCCCCAGCCCCTGCATTTTCTATCAGAAAAATCTAAAAACTATGAACTTGATTATATAATTTTTATGCTTAGAACATTTTAGAGTTTTACATAGGTCCTTATGCTAAAAACCAAAAGTCAGTCTAATAGATTACAAGACTTCATGGTTGAGTTCTTGTCTCACTTGTTAAATCTCTTCTTTTAGGTCTCTACATTCCAGGTGCACTGGACTTCTTTATTTATTTATTTTTTTTTTTTTTAATTTCTTGAATCAGTGTTGCTCTTTCCTCTATACTTTCTTCCTCTCTCAGTGCTTTCCTTATTTTCTTGTTTTTTTCCTCTTGCCTCTTTTACCTCACATTTCTCACACATGTTAAATCTCTCTGCTATTCATTACCTCACTATTGAACTAGTTACTTTCTTAGCTTCATGTCAACTCAATGTTTACTTTTGTAGGGATGACTACTGTTACACTCTATATCCTTTATATGCGGAGCATAGTCATTGGATTGGCAGCATCTGCCTTACTGGTAAGCTTGATAGAAATGCAAATTATTGGACAGCAACCTAGAACTGCTGATTCACATGCTCTAGGGGTTTGGGGTGTGGGGCTGAGGCCCAAATCTGTGTTTTAACAAGCTCTCTAGGTGACTAGTAGATACACTCAAATTTTAGAATCATTGCTCTAGTGTAGTTTTATAACTTTCACAGCCTGTATTTTCTCTTTTGAAACATTTATCACTTTTCTTCTTCAAGTTCTGCCTATTCCTTAATTTGAAAGTACCATAAGAGCAGTTACCATGAGTTTTTTTATCACAACATAAACTAAACATATATTTGTTGAAAGAATAAATTGATTAATTCATGGAATACTTGATTTTAGAACCCTGTATTGAGAAGAATGGATTACCTGCTGATGATCTGTGAGGTTTCTCTGAGTCTAGATCATTATTTCTCACATTGTTAGTCTGCATAGAAACTGCTTGGAGAATCTTGTTAAAATACAAATTCTAACTGAAGAATTTTAATTGAGAGACCTGGGAGTCTGCATTTTAACAAGATCCCTGGTGATAACTACTGTTATTTTTTAGAATACAAATTAAATAGTAAGGATAGAGTAATCCTTGAATTTTTTGCTATATCTAGACTTTGTCTTGAAGCAGCAAATAGATATTCACTTTTGCTGACTCATGTTTTAAGAAAACCACCATGTTTCTTCCTGTGATGTGGGTAAAGTTTTTTTATTAAAAGTATATGTGTCACTAATATATTTGCCAAATATATTACAAGGGTTTAGGGATCTTTCATTTTTTGTGGATGAAAAAATCGAAGTCCATTGTGCTACCCATCACAGAGCCACCTATTTCTGTGGGTGGAGAAATAGATTTGTCCACTGTTTCCTAATAGTCTCACATGCATTGAGCTGCCCCCCTGCTTAGCACAATATAAATTCACCTATTGAAACAACTTGTTGACACTAAATAACAGTTTAAGAATTGGCTTGTCAAGAGTGTACTTGTCAAAGTAGCCGAGTTGATGCTTGTCAATCAAAACACTTAAACCTCATGGTAAAGAAATCCAGATTCACTTTATTTAACTAGTTTCTGAAGGACAAGTATACTTTGAGAAGAATATGGATAATCAAATGAGGAGATCTTTTAAGTCAGAATTGGCTCAGGTGGGTCACCAAAGCCCAATGGTAAAGCCTCCACCAACTTATCTTAAAACATGTATTTCCATAATAAAGAGAAGCCACTTTAGGAAAGAATTAAAGAAAAAGCAAAGAGGCTGGGACAGTAGTCCGTTCTTTCAATTATTTTATTAGCTGTGGGGTCATTGGGCAAATCTCTTAATTAGTCTGGGCCTCTGCATTGAAGTGAGACTGAGAATTCCTCCTCTTCTAACAAGATTGTTTTATGAATCAAATCAGGTGATATATGATAATATGTTTTTTAGTACTTCATGAGAAAGTGGTTATCATTCATCCACATGCCAATTTCTAAAATATTAAGCCTCTAATATGTACCAGGTGCAGGTCCATTATCATCATTACCATCATATGGGATCTTTGCCAATTGACATCCAAAACAGTATCTTTAGGAAATAAGCACTTGATTATTATGATTACTAAACCTGTGCTAACACTGTCATGACTTCAAAGAAGTACTAAAAAAAAGAAAACATTTTAAAAATTTATTGAATTAGGAAATTGGGCCAGAAGGCATCTGACTTTTAAATTGCTTTTTTGACCCTGGGTTTGAGGAAAGCTTATGAGGAACCATGGGTTATTTTAGAACTAGACTTACACTGGAGGTAACTTTTATAAATTAATTTACTGATGTTTTAAATTTATAAAAGAAAAGCATCTCTGATCCCTTCCCCTTCCCTTTAAATTACATATTAACCATTCATTTGCATTTTTCTCTCAAGTATAATACAGACTATATAAAAAAAAACAAGTCTAGTGTTGACACCAAATGGTTTTGCAAAATGGTAACAGGGACCTATTTTGTGCCCATGCTAGAAAAATCCTGATATGAATGGTTTAGTCTGAAGCAGATCATTCATATAATAAGATAAGAATCTCTACTACCACCACCACCCACCACGCCATTCCCCCAAACCCCCAAAAGAGAAGGAATGAGTAAAATTAAGCAAGGGAAAGTGAGCACTTGGAAAGGTCAGTAATGGTGAGTGGCACATTATCCATAGCTCCAGCCTCACTGAATTCACAACTGATTTCCTGAGGGAGAAGGTGATAATGAAAGGACAAATAAGAGCTAAGTGAATACCGCTCCACAACACTCCTGGGACAGAGCAAGGCACATTGGGAATATTACTGAGGTTATTGGAAAAGGCATTGGCAAATATGGTGTCAGGATTAGCAGTGACAGATGCAGCAATTACAGTGGTAGTTGGCAATGGTGAGTGTACCAGCTGTGATGCCTCATTGTCTTCAATGTTAGGCACTGCAAGCAGCGATTAACACTCTTGATCACGGCTTCTGAGGCATGAGTGGTGCTCTTGGTAGGTAGCAGCTATGGTCACACAGCTCCCCCTTTTGGATATAGTGAGGATAGAGGCATCGCTGAAGGAACAGAGAAGAGCAGACACCATCTGGTATCCAAGACAATGAGTTAATCCTTGGATGAATCATCCCTTTGTGATTTCTAGAACAATTTAGGAGAAACAAGTAGCAGACTAGATTTGGCCTAGAAGGGATGGGAGAGTGTCAGTGAACTGCTATTTTATGGCTCTAATCTTATTTTTCAATTGGGATGACCTGAGAATCAATAGTCTATTTTATTAAGATTGAGGTAAGCAAAAACGTTACAAAGGAGTGTTTCATTTTACCACAAACAATACATATTAAAACTTACTACAATGATATTTACTCTTTCTGATAAAAGATTTGTAGCTACCATTTAGTGAGCATCTGGTATATTCTAGCCAATGCATTTATATCTAATCTTCATAACCTAAAGGCATCATTCTTGGATTACTTGATCAACTCTCTGGCATCAATAGTCCTCCTTCTTTGCTCACATCATTCCAAATAGCAAACTGTAATACCTTTCACCTAAGCAAAGACGTTAACAAAACCTCCCCACCACCTCCTCCTTTAATCTGATAAAGCTGTTCATGTCAAAACCATTGATAGCTTCATTCTGTCAGACCCACAAGAGACATTTTTGTTTTACCTGAATGACATTCATCAATATCTGACATAATTGACTGTTCACGTCTCTAAGCGTTCTTCCTATCACTTCGTCCTACTAGGTTTTCCTCTCCTTACTTCTCTGAACACTTGTGCTTAATCTTCATCATAACCCTCCATTTCTCTCTGACCTCTATATGGTGTAGTTATTTCATTTGGAGTCCATTGCAGTTTTTTTCTCTATTTTCTTAGGTGAGTTCCCTCCTGTACTTTGATGACATTGAGTACATATATATATCACATACATCTATTTGATCTCTCTTATCAGCTTCATTTGCATAATCAAGGACCTATTTGACAGCTTCACTTAAGTATCTTATAAATACATAAAACTGAGCTTTTAACCATTCGATCCAGCAATTGCACTACTGGGTATTTACCCCAAAGATACAAATGTAGGGACCCGAAGGGGTACGTGCACCCCAATGTTTATAGCAGCAATGTCCACAATAGCCAAACTGTGGAAAGAGCCAAGATGTCCATCGACAGATGAATGGATAAAGAAGATGTGGTATATATACACAATGGAATATTATGCAGCCATCAAAAGGAATGAGATCTTGCCATTTGCAAGGACGTGGAGGGAACTGGAGGGTGTTATGCTGAGTGAAATAAGTCAATCAGAGAAAGGCATGTAGCATATGACCTCACTGATATGAGGAATTCTTAATCTCAGGAACAAACTGAGTGTTACTGGAGTGGTTGGGGGTGGGAGGGATGGGGTGGCTGGGTGATAGACATTGGGGAGGGTATGTGCTATGGTGAGCGCTGTGAATTGTGCAAGACGAATCACAGATCTGTACTTCTGAAACAAATAATGCAACATATTTTAAGAAAAAAGAAAAAGAAGAAGATAGCAGGAGAGGAAGAATGAAGGGGAGTAAGTCAGAGGGGGAGACGAACCAGGAGAGATGATGGACTCTGAAAAACAAACTAAAGGTTCTAGAGGGGAGGAGCGTAGGGGGATGGGTTAGCCTGGTGATGGGTATTAAAGAGGGCACATTCTGCATGGAGCACTGGGTGTTATGAACAAACAATGAATCATGGAACACTACACCAAAACAAATGATGTAATATATGGTGATTAACATAACAATAAAAAATTTAAAACTGAGCTTTTAATTTTGTTTCCACCCACTTTTTTTCTCCTAGACTTCCACACCTCCTGTGAATGGTGCTGCCATCTCATTATATCCTTTATGTCTTCCTTTCTTTCCAATACTGTACTTTTAAATACCATACCCTAAATCCTGGGTTGTCCATCCTCACTCTGCCACTAACTTTCCATTGGCATATGTTTTTAGTACCTTGAATTGACGATAATAATATTGGTCTTACATATTCCATTCATTCAATTAAAACATAGGGACTAAGTATCTAAAATTTAAGACAATACTTGGTTCTGCTTATGTGAAGATAACTAAGCAGATGAAAGTTGCTAACTTTATGAAGTTTATAACATCTCAATCATGAGGGTTTAACTCTAGAAGACTGTGTTATGGGTTTTGCAAGTGCAAAAAAAAATTGTACAATAGGAAGGCAATCAATGGTTATATGTGGAGGAGTGACATGACCAGAATGAAATCTTACGTTTACTACTCTTTGCTGCTTTGCAGTGAATTGGTTAAGAATATAGTGACTGGATGGACATGGAGGGAGAAACCTGAAAAAGATTAGTAGAAAGAAAAATTAGGCTACTATGGAAGAGAACTGTTTGCACTTCTGTCTAGGGTAGTGGTAGTAGAAAACAAAAGAGGTAGATGAATTTGCTATACACTTTGCTGATAAAATATGTATCACTAATTGAGGAAAACAGTACATTTCAAGAAGGTGCTGTGTTCTATCTACTAGAATAATGTGATCATTTTGGTCTCTGGAGTTTAGATATATTCCTGTAGAATCTGAGAAAAATAGGCATTTGGTAAATGTTGAGTGGATGGATGATGAATGTATATATGGATGAATGAATACATGTATGCATGAATTAGTGACTTAGATTCATTAAACTAATGAGAAACTATAGATTTTATATTAAGTAATTATTGCTTTTAGCATATTTAGCACTAGATACACATGTACTTTTGTTTGCTATATATTTTGTCAAATACTCCTTTTAAACTTTTTAAGAAGATTTTTAAAAGGGATTTCTGCATTCTCACATAAAGCCCCTTGGGAAAAGTTGTAAATTTAGAAAGAAGCAGTTACCTGCAAAAAAAAAAAAATATTCATGTTTACTCACTAAGCAAATGTGGCTGAATTCTCTTTAGAGAAATAAGCAAGCTATTCAGTTCCTTCAAATTGATTTTTACTTTTATATGCACTTTACTTGTGGCCACCCCTTTTTCAAAAACACGGAATATCAAGAACTCTATAAAGTCATTGTACCTAAAATAATTGAACTAGGAAGATATTATTAATATTCCTCCCTCTTTTCCCCCAGAGACAATGTGCTTTCTTCAGTCTGACTTTTGCTTTACTATTTGTGATTAAGATGATGATGCATTTTAAATAGACAGCTTTGATTTGCATAAAACACAAGTTTGCCCAAGCTCTTCAGAGCACTTCAGAGAGTACTTAAAGGCGGAGAATATTTTCCTATTCATTATACATGCAATACTAAACCTCATCTGGTGATATATATTTTATTAACAGTTTCTCCATCCCCCTGTCCAAATCTGCTGATTTATTAAAAGCTTCCTTTTACTTCTACTACAACTTCATTACTTCCACACCTACCTTTCTTCTCCCTGTTCGTGTTTGGATGGAGCATCATTGTGTATATGGGAGAGAGTGGAGAAAGAGGTGAGAGAGAAGAAAGGAAGGAGTTTTGAGTCCATGATCAGCACCTGCTCCAAGGTGGCTAGGACCGGAGTTGGTGTGCTTTTGGAGAGAGAGAGGGAGAGCAAGAGAGAGGTAGACAAAAGATAGAGAGCATCTAACACTTGCCCACTTTGAATTGGCCTGGATATTTAAACAGTGCTTTGATATTCAAGTACCGACACCTGATGCCCTACATTGTTGGGGAAACACTGTTACTTTGTATGACATTTTCCTCTCTGTCATGTTGCTTTTAATCAGTTTACTGTTTTCCTCTCTATCATGTTTTTTAAATCAGTTTACTCCCTTCTGTCCATCTTTCTTTCCCTTCTTGCCCCACTCTCTCCTTCATTCTGTCCCTTCCTTCCTTCTTAACTCATTTTGCTGCCCTTAGTATAAGCAGTGTGTCCTTAGTTTTACATTTGAGAAAATCATGAAAAAATATTGAGATTTTATTAACCACTATGCATTCACTATTTTATTGTACCTAAATGTTATCTCATCAGAACAGAATTCAGCATAAGTCTCAGAAATTGTGATGTGGTGAAATGTCTCCTAATTCAATATAGGTTCTCAATAACGCTTACCTGTACTATTTTGAAAATACAAAGTTAACTGGGCTTCCGAACACCAATCTTTCACACACACACACACACACACACACACACACACACACACACACAGAGTTAAAGGATAAACTGAGGCATTTTAACATTTTTTTCAAGAGTTTATTATGTGCGTTCCACCAACAGAAGCCAAGGGAGACGTTTTTATAGAGAAGATGGAGAAGCAAAGAAAGGAAATTATTTGGTTAGGTATAGTTTAAGTAGTTGTCTTATTTGAGAAAACCTAGTTGACTGTGATGGATAGTTCTTAAGTTCATTTTCTTGGATTCAAATGCATTGGTTCTGGCTTAGGTTTTGGTTTGCTTAGAGGGCTACCAAGGCATTAGAATCACTTCAGTCTGATGACCTCCTTGTTTTATATATATGTATATATATACACACACACACACATATATAGACAGCATTACAGTGCTCTTTGCTTAAAACTTTGATGGTTCCATATTCCTTGTATACTAAATGAACTCCTACAAATTTCATCAGAATGAAGATTCCCAAGATCTATCTACAAATATTTGGTTTATTTGTTTTTAGATGGTGCCCATGAATCTGCATTAAAAAAAAAAAAGTGATTCTGTTGTTTGACAGACAGTCACATTAAATTTCTCACCATTCCTTTAGAGTACCTACTTCTCTTCTTTGTGGACTTTTTAGGTCCTGCATCTACAATATTTTTAATCACTCTCCCACAGAAGCACATGTTAAAAGACTCTTCTCTGTCACTGTCCAGAATAAAATAATTCTATCTCACCAGCCCTTGCCAGCTTTTCACACATGCCCCCAAGAGTATTCTGTGATAATGTGTTAAAGTGAGTTAATAGGTCTTATTCATTATGCAGACTGTGAACTTGTTTTTGTGAGCTCTAACTAATGTTTATATTTTTTTCATAGTGTCACAGTGACTGACACATTGTAAAACCGAAATGACCTTTTTTTAGGAATAAGAATTCTCTTTTGTCTTAGAATATTTGATATGTAGGTATGCATGAAGGCATTTGAAATTATTTTAGGTATATGTAACTTCCTCATTCTTTAATTTTTAATTATACAATTAATATTTATAGCATGAAATATCAGAAAATAAGCTAATATAAAAATGTACATACTAAAAGCACCCAAAAGCCTAAAACCCAGAGAAAATGTTTCCTGACATTTTTTGTAGACCTGATCTTATATAAAAAAATATACCTTTTTTCTCAGTAAAAAGAAAATGGTTGTGTTTTTTGAAGACTTTATTTCTTAGAGCAGTATTAAGTTTATACCAATTGAGCATAAGGTGCAGAGAAATACCGCCTACACTTCAGCACACCCCCATCTCCTGTCTACCAAGTGTCTCCCTCTTACTGACACCTTTCATTGGCATGGTGCATTTGTTAAAATTGATGAACCAATATTAATACATTATTATTAACTAAAGTCCACAGTTTCTATTAGCCTTTGTTCCTGGCATTTTACATTTCTATGGATTTGATGAATGTTTAATATCCTGTATCCACAATTACATTATCATATAGAATGGTTTTACCACCCTAAAATTCTCCAGTGTTCCAAGACCTGGATACTACTGATCTTTTTACTGTCTCTACAGGTTTACCTTTTCCTAATGTTATATAGTTGAAATCATGTGATATGTGTCTTTTCAGACTTGCTTCTTTCATTTATCAATATACATCTAAGTTTTCTCCATATCTTTTGTGGCTTGGTAGCTCATTTCTTTTTATTGCTATTACTATATTATCTAGATATGCTAGGTTGTTGATTCATTAACTTATTGAAGGACATCTTGGTTGTTTCCAGGTTTGGGCAATTCTGAATAAAACTCCTCTAGACACCCATGTTCAAGATTTTGTGGGGACATAGTTTTCAACTCATTTGGGCAAATGAGTAGAAGCCTGATTGCTAGATTCAACTTTGTAAGAACATTTATGTTCAACTATGTTCAACTTTGTAAGAAACTTCCATGGTGGTTTCTGAAGTGGCTGTACCATTTTATATTCCCATCAATATGAACGAGAGTTACTCTTGCTCAACATCTCGCCTAGATTTGGTGTTGTCACTAGTTTGAATTTTAGCCATTTTAAAAGATGTATAGTGCTAACATGTTTTAATTTACAATTCTTTAATGACCTATGATTTCATGCAACTTTTCATATGCTTATTTGCCATCTGTATATCTTCTTTAGTGACAAATCTTCACTTGAGATTTTTTACCCTGCTTTTCTTTTCATTTATTTTGAAATTCCAAAATCATAACTTTCTAATTGCTACATATGGATTTTTACACTTATTTTTGATAAAACAATGTAACCTAGGAAGATATTTTGTTGATATGGTCTAAGTTCCCCAAAAAATTATTGATAAGAGATATTCTCTTATCAATATTTTATATTTAAAGTGATCCCATAAGTTAGGCAAACTATCACTCTAAATTTAGAATAAATGACAAATTGATAAGTCTCATTTAATAGCAAACAGGCAATTATAGGACATATTTTCTTCTTTTTTTTTAAGATTTTATGTACTCATTTTAGAGAGAGAGCATGAGTGGAGGGAGGAGGAGAGGGAGAGGGATAAGCAGACAAGCAGACTCCTAGCTGAGCATGGAGCTCAACACAGAGCTCAATCCCACAACCTGAGCCAAAATCAAGAGTCAGAGTCTCAACCACCTGAGCCACCCAGGTGCTCCACAGGACTTATCTTCTAATGTACAACCATAGAGGATACCGCTCAAGTTGGTTCCCGTGATATAAGACGTATAGAACAGAGCTATTAAATAGAAGGGCTTTAAAGCATGTAACTCCAATAGTCACTTTTTGAAAAAGTTTTTAAAGTTCCAATTAGTTAACATACAGTGTAACATTAATTTCAGGTGTACAATATAGTGATTCAACACTTACATAACAACACCCAGTACTCATCACAAGTATACTCCTTAATCCCCAGCACCTATTAAACCCATTCCCTCCACACAACTCCCTTCTGGTAAATATCAGTTTGTTCTCTATAGTTACGAGTCTGTTTCTTGGTTTGTCTCTCTCACTCTTTTTTCCCCTTTGCTCATTAGGGTATTTTTCCTCCACATTTTTATTTAACTTCTAGTTAGTTAACATATATTGTAATACCAGGTTCAGGAATAAAATTTAGTGATTCATCCCTTACATATAACACTCCGCGCTCATCACAAGTGCCCTCCTTCATACCCACCACCCACTTAGCCCATCCCCCAACCACCTCCTCCATCGACGCTCAGTTTGTTCTCTATGGTTAAGAATTTTTATGGTTTGCTCCTCTCTCTTTTTTTTTCCCTTCCTCTATGTTCATCTGTTTTGTTTCCTAAGTTCCACATTTGAGTGAAATCATATAGTATTTGTCTTTCTCTGACTTATTTCACTCAGCATAATATACTGTGGCACCATCCTCATTTGTTTTCTAAATTCCACATATCAGTGAAATATTTGTCTTTCTCTGACTTATTTCACTTAGCATCTAAGTGAATGGCAGACATTTCAGGGGGCGGAGCAAGATGGCAGAGGAGTAGAGGACCTGGATTTCGTCTGGTCTCAGGAATTCAGCTGAATAGGGATCAAACCATTCTGAACACCTATGAACTCAACAGGAGACCGAAGAAGAGAGTAGCAACAACTCTCTGAACAGAGAAGTGACCACTTTCTGGAAGGTAGGATGTGCGGAGAAGTAAATCTGAGGCAATATTCGAGAGGATAGATGGCGGGGGAGGACGCCTCCATTGACCACTTCTGGCAAGTGATAGAGCCGCGGAGCACAAAATGGGAACTTTTAGAAGCCGGCTCCGCTGAGGGACATCGCTCCAGTGGCTAAGCAGGGGGTGGAACCCTCGTGGGACAGTGTGGTCTCAGGACCCTTGGGGTCACAGAAAGACCGGGGGTGCCTGAGTGCAGCAGAGCTCCCAGGTATCGGAGCGGGGAAGCCGGCTGCAGAGACAGAGCTGAGGCACGAGATCTCAGCTCGGGGTTGCCATAAACTGTGATCCGTGGCCCAGTCGGGCCACGGCTCCTCTAGCAGGGACCCAACAAGCGGAAGAGCCGGGGAGACTCCCCTCCCTCCCCCGGGAGGAACAGTGCGGGAGCGCCCTGCAGGGATCTGCTGGGTTTGGAGACTCCACACGGGGTCGAGTGCCAGAGATAGAAACACTCGGTCACAGGCCGGGTGAGCACGCAGTGTGGCCGGAGACCAGGGAGACGGGAGTGACTGATTTCCTCTGGGGGCGCACTGAGGAGCGTTTTTATTTGGTATTGTTCTGTATTTGTTTTTATCTTTTTCTTTTTGTTTTTTGTTTTTTCTTTCTTTCATTTCTCTTTCTTTTTTCTTTCTTTCCCTTTCTTTTACCCTGCTTTCAGGTCTTTTCTGATTTGTATAGAGCATATTTGCTGGGAACATTGTTAACCTGTTAGCATTTTGTACTCTCATTCATCTATTCTCCTCTGGACAAAATGACAAGACGAAAAAAATCACCTCAGCAAAAAGAACAAGCGATAGTACCGTCAGCCAGGGACCTACTCAAACGGACATTAGTACGATGTCAGACCTAGAGTTCAGAATCATGACTTTAAAGATACTAGCTGGGCCTGAAAAAAGCGTGGAAGTTATTAGAGAAACCCTTTCTGGAGAAATAAAAGAACTAAAATCTAACCAAGTCGAAATCAAAAAGGCTATTCATGAGGTGCAATCAAAAATGGGGGCACTAACTGCTAGGATAAATGAGGCAGAAGAGAGAATCAGTGATATAGAAGACCAAATGATGGAAAATAAAGAGGCTGAGAAAAAGAGAAACAACTACAGGATCACGAGGGCAGAATTCGAGAGATAAGCGATACGATAAGACGAAACAACATTAGAAAAATTGGGATCCCAGAAGAAGAAGAAAGAGAGAGAGGGGCAGAAGGTATATTAGAGCAAATAATAGCAGAGAACTTCCCTAATGTGAGGAAGGAAACAGGCATCAAAATCCTGGAGGCACAAAGAACCCCTCTCAAAATCAATAAAAGAAGGTCAACACCCCGACATCTAATAGTAAAACTTACGAGTCTCAGAGACAAAGAGAAAATCCTGAAAGCAGCTCGGGAGAAGAGATATGTAACCTACAATGGTAGAAATATTAGATTGGCAACAGACCTATCCACAGAGACCTGGCAGGCCAGAAAGGACTGGCATGATATCTTCAGAGCACGAAACGAGAAAAATATGCAGCCAAGAATACTATAACCAGCTAGGCTTTCATTGAAAATTGAAGGAGAGATAAAAAGCTTCCAGGACAAACAAAAACTAAAGGAATTTGCAAACACAAAACCAGCCTTCCAAGAAATATTGAAAGGGGTCCTCTAAGCAAAGAGAGAGCCTAAAAGCAGCACAGACCAGAAAGGAACACAGACAATAGACAGTAACAGTCACCTTACAGGCAATACAATGGCACTAAATTCATATCTTTCAATAGTTACCCTGAATGTAAATGGGCTCAAGGCCCCAAACAAAAGACACAGGCTATCAGATTGGATTAAAAAACAAGACCCATCAATATGCTATCTGCAAGAGACTCATTTTAGACCCAAAGACACCCCCCGATTGCCAGTGAAGGGGTGGAAAACAATTTACCATGCTAATGGACACCAAAAGAAAGTTTGGGTGGCAATCCTTATATCAGACAAATTAGATTTTAAACAAAAGACTGTAATAAGAGATGAAGAAGGACACTATATCCTACCTAAAGGGTCTATCCAACAAGATCTAACAATTGTAAATATCTATGCCCCTAACATGGGAGCAGCCAATTATATAAGACAATTAATAACAAAAGCAAAGAAACACATTGACAACAATACAATAATAGTGGGGGACTTTAACACCCCCCTGACTGAAATGGACAGATCATCTAAGCAAAAGATCAACAAGGAAATAAAGACTTTGAATGACACACTGTACCAAATGGACTTCACAGACATATTCAGAATATTCCATCCCAAAGCAACGGAATACACATTTTTCTCTAGTCCCCATGGAACATTCTCCAGAATTGATCACATCCTAGGTCACAAATCAGGTCTCAACCGGTACCAAAAGATTGGGATTATTCCCTGCATATTTTCAGACCACAATGCTTTGAAACTAGAACTCAATCACAAGAGGAAAGTCGGAATGAACTCAAATACATGGAGGCTAAAGAGCATCCTACTAAAGAATGAATGGGTCAACCAGGAAATTAAAGAATTAAAAAAATCATGGAAACCAAAGAAAATGAAAACACAACTGTTCAAAATCTTGGGGATAGAGCAAAGGCAGTCCTGAGAGGAAAGTATATAGCAATACAAGCCTTTCTCAAGAAACAAGAAAGTTCTCAAATACACAAACTAACCCTACACCTAATGGAGCTGGAGAAAGAACAGCAAATAAAGCCTAAACCCAGCAGGAGAAGAGAAATAATAAAGATCAGAGCAGAAATCAATGAAATAGAAACCAAAAGAACAGTAGAACAGATCAACGAAACTAGGAGCTGGTTCTTTGAAAGAATTAACAAGATTGATAAACCCCTGGGCAGACTAATCAAAAAGAAAAGAGAAATGACCCAAATCAACAAAATCATGAATGAAAGAGGAGATCACAACCAACACCAAAGAAATACAAACAATTATAAGAACACATTATGAGCAACTCTATGCCAGCAAATTAGATAACCTGGAAGAAATCGGTGCTTTCCTAGAGATGTATCAACTACCAAAATTGAGCCAGGAAGAAATAGAAAACCTGAACAGACCTAGAACCACTAAGGAAATTGAAGCAGTCATCAAAAATCTCCCAACAAACAAAAGCCCAGGGCCAGATGGCTTCCCAGGGGAATTCTATCAGACATTTAAAGAAGAATTAATACCTATCCTCCTGAAACAGTTCCAAAAAATAGAAATGGAAGGAAAACTTCCAAACTCATTTTATGAGGCCACCATTACCTTGATCTCAAAACCAAAGACCCCATCAAAAAGGAGAATTACAGACTAATATCCTTGATGAACATGGATGCAAAAATTCTCACCAAAATACTAGCCAATAGGATCCAAAAGTACATTAAAAGGTTATTCACCATGACCAAGTGGGATTTATCCCTGGGCTGCAAGGTTGGTTCAACATCTGCAAATCAATCAACGTGATACAATACATTAACAAAAGAAAGAACAAGAATCATATCCTCTCATAGATGCAGAAAAAGCATTTGACAAAGTACAGCATCATTTCTTGATCAAAACTCTTCAGAGTATAGGCATAGAGGATACATACCTCAATATCATAAAAGCCATCTATGAAAAACCTACAGTGAATATCATTCTCAATGGGGAAAAGCTGAGAGCTTTTCCCCTAAGGTCAGGAACACGGCAGGGATGTCCGCTATCATCACTGCTATTCAACATAGTATTAGAAGTCCTAGCCACCACAATCAGACAACAAAAAATCAAAGGCATCCAAATTGGCAAAGAGGAAGTCAAACTCTCACTCTTTGCAGATGATATGATACTGTATGTGGAAAACCCAAAAGACTACACCCCAAAACTGCTAGCACTCATACAGGAATTCAGTCAAGTAGCAGGATATAAAATCAATGCACAGAAATCAGTAGCATTCCTATACACCAACAACAAGACAGAAGAGAGACAGATCAAGGAGTCGATCCCATTTACATTTGCACCCAAAACCATAAGATACCTAGGAATAAATTTAACCAAAGAGGCAAAGGATCTGTACTCAGAAAAGTATAAAATATTCATGAAAGAAATTGAACAAGACACAGAGAAATGGAAAAACGTTCCATGCTCATGGATTGGGAGAAAAACATTGTGAAGATGTCAATGCTACCTAGAGCAATCTACACATTCAATGCAATCTCCGTCAAAATACCATCCACTTTTTTCAAAGAAATGGAACAAATAATCCTAAAATTTGAATGGAACCAGAAAAGACCCCAAATAGCCAGAGGGATGTTGAAAAAGACAAGCAAAGCTGGCGGCATCACAATTCCGGACTTCAAGCTCTATTACAAAGCTATCATCATCAAGACAGTATGGTACTGGCACAAAAACAGACACATCGATCAATGGAACAGCATCAAGAGCCCAGAAATGGACCCTCAACTCTATGGTCAACTCATCTTTGACAAAGCAGGAAAGAATGTCCAATGGCAAAAAGACAGTCTCTTCAACAAATGGTGTTGGGAAAATTGGACAGCCACATGCAGAAGAATGAAACTGGACCATTTCCTTATACCACACACAAAAATAGACTCCAAATGGTTGAAAGACCTAAACGTGAGACAGGAGTCCATCAACATCCTAAAGGAGAACACAGGCAGCAACCTCTTCGACCTCAGCCACAGCAACTTCTTCCTAGAAACATCGCCAAAGGCAAGGGAAGCAAGGGCAAAAATGAACTATTGGGATTTCATCAAGATAAAAAGCTTTTGCACAGCAAAAGAAACAGTCCACAAAACCAAAAGACAACCGACAGAATGGGAGAAAATATTTCCAAATGACATATCAGATAAAGGGCTAGTATCCAAAATCTATAAAGAACTTATCAAGCTCAACACCCAAAGAACATATAATCCAATCAAGAAATGGGCAGAAGACATGAAAAGACATTTCTTCAAAGAAGACATCCAAGTGGCCAACAGACACATGAAAAAGTGCTCAACATCACTCGGCATCAGGGAAATCCAAATCAAAACCTCAATGAGATACCACCTCACACCAGTCAGAATGGCTAAAATTAACAAGTCAGGAAACGACAGATGTTGGCGGGGATGCGCAGAAAGGGAACCCTCCTATACTGTTGGTGGGAATGCAAGCTGGTGCAACCACTCTGGAAAACAGTATGGAGGTTCCTGAAACAGTTGAAAATAGAGCTACCATACGATCCAGCAATTGCACTACCGGGTATTTGCCCCAAAGATACAAATGTAGGGATCCGAAGGGGTACGTGCACCCCAATGTTTATAGCAACAATGTCCACAATAGCCAAACTGTGGAAAGAGCCAACATGTCCATCGACAGATGAATGGATAAAGAAGAGGTGGTATATATACACAATGGAATATTATGCATCCGTCAAAAGGAATGAGATCTTGCCATTTGCAAGGACGTGGATGGAACTGGAGGGTGTTATGCTGAGTGAAATAAGTCAATCAGAGAAAGACATGTATCATATGACCTCATTGATATGAGGATTTCTTAATCTCAGGAAACAAACTGAGTGTTGCTGGAGTGGTGGGGGATGGGAGTGATGGGGTAGCTGGGTGATAGACTTTGAGTAGGGTATGTGCTATGATGAGTGCTGTGAATTGTGTAAGACTGTTGAATCACAGATCTGTACTTCTGAAACAAATAATGCAACAAGTGTTAAGAAAAAAGAGAAAGAAGAAGATAGGAGGAGGGTAAGAATGAAAGGGAGTAAGTCAGAGGGGGAGACGAACCATGAGAGACAATGGACTTTGAAAAACAAACTGAGGGTTCTAGAGGGGAGGGGGGTGGGGGGGATGGGTTAGCCTGGTGATGGGTATTAAAGAGGGCACATTCTGCATGGAGCACTGGGTGTTATGCACAAACAATGAATCATGGAACACTACATCAAGAACTAATGATGTAATGCATGGTGATTAATATAACAATAAAAAATAAAAAAAAAACAAATGGCAACATTTCATTTTCTATGGCTGAATAATATTTATTCATATATGGGAGATATATCCCACATCTACTTTATATCCATTCATTAATTGAGGGACACTTGAGCTGCTTCTGTATCTTGGCTATTTTAAATAATGCTGCTATAAACATGGGTGCATTTATCCCTGTGAATTATTGTTTTTGTTCTGTAGATAAACACCCAGTAATGATTGCTGGATCATAAGATAGTTCTATTTTTAATTTTCCGAGGAACCTCCGTACTGTTTTCCACAGTAGCTGCACCAGCTTGCATTCCCACCAACAGGGCAAGAGGGTTCCCCTTTCTCCACATGCTTGCCAACACCTATTGTTTCTTGTGCTGTTGATTTTAGCCATTCTGACAGGCGTGAGGTGATGTTTCATTGTTTTGATTTGCATTTCCATGATGATAAGTGATGATAAACATCTTTTCATGTGTCTATTGGCCATCTGTATAGTATACCTTCTCTAGAGAAATGACGTTTTAGGTCCTCTGCCAATTTTTTAATTGGATTATTTACTTTTGGGGTGTTGAGTTTTTAAGTTGTTTATAAATTTTGAATACTAGCCTTTTATCAGATATGTCATTTGCAAATATCTTCTTCCAATCCATAGTTTGCCTTTTTGTTTTCCTTTGCAGAAGCTTTTTATTTTGATTTAGTCCCAATAGTTTATTTTTGCTTTTATTTCCCTTGCCTCAGAGGACCTATCCAGAAAAAAGTTCCTAAGGCTGATGTTAGAAAAGCTACTGCCTATGCTCTCTTCTAGGATCGTGTCATTTCAGGCCTCACATTTAGATGTCTAATGAGATGGTATAGGCTTGTAGGCCCCTTGCAACCCAGGGTCATTTGAGAACTGCAGTGAGGTTAAGGACAGCCAGGCAGGCCTGGGCTAGGAGGAGAAAATGTTCTCTTCCCCTTATCTCATGTTGCAAGTTCTAAATGCCTGGATCAGCAGGAAGTGGCTCTTGCCTAGATTAGAGGTGTTCCTTCTTAGGACAAGAACATGCTGTCTCCAGAGGAAGGGTGGCTGAGAGAATTCTTTAGTGTATCTTTCTTCAAGGATGTTAGTTTAATCCCATAATGTACTGAAAGTACACATTGTTATGTTTATCTGATTGCATGCGAGTATATAGCTGTGTGGAAAATAAACGACAGCATGCAGTTGCAAGTGCTGCCTTTGCTCTGCATCCCCTGTGTCCTGGTTCTTTCGCAGCCCTTACCCAGGGACCCCAACGCACTAGACGTTGACAATTGGCGCCTGAACAGGAACCCTGAAGGACGTTCAGGAAGGGTGAGTAACTTAAATAACAGGGTTATGGGACAAGGAACTTCTACTCCTTATGTTTGAATGCTGAAGCATTCACTTGCTGTCTATGGCATCACTGTTGCTTCTACCGATATTGAGACGTGTTTGAAAGTGATTCGAGAATGGAATCCTTGGTTTCCAGATGAGGGTACTTTAGATATGGATAGTTGGCGGCGGGTTCGACATAATAAGTCAGATCCCGAGACGGAGCATTTATGGAAGGTTTTTCAGCGGGCCATGGCTATGGCGGAGGGATCTAAGAAGTCCTCTAAAAAGCCCTCCGCTCCGCCTCTGCCGTCCGCACCAGTTCTCTCTCCCAAAAATCCTTTCTTTTCTGCTGCCTTGGCTGAGCTTGATGCGCTAGAAGATAGCGATGATGAGAGCGAGGCTGGTAATTCTGTCTTTGCTTTTCCTGTTATTAGGCCTCCCCCGGTCCAGGGAGTAGCACAAGCACCATATTATGAAGGTATCGGAATAGAGGATATCGGTCGCTTGAAAAAGGCAGTGTCTTTATATGGACCACAGTCACATTATGTGAAGGAGCTAGTTAATGGCCTAGCTCGACATTACAATAATTTCTCTTCTGAAGACTGGAGGGTCCTCTGTAGAGCCCTCCTGAAAGAGCCCGAATATCTGCAGTGGCAGATGTGGTTTTCTGAGCTTTGTATGGATCGGGCTCGCCAGAATGCATTAAGTCCTAACCCTCGTATACAGGTTATTACTTACCAAATGTTGGCAGGTATAGGTCAATATTCTTATATTGCTGCTCAGGTTAATACCCCTGAAGAAATTCATGAACAACTACGGGAGATAGGTTTAGAGGCTTGGGAACGTATCCGGCCAACAGGGGAGCACTATGGATCATGGACTAAAGTTATTCAAAAAACTAATGAGCCTTATGTTGAGTTCTTATCACGATTAAAACTGACTTTGGAAAGAACTGTTATTGGAGAAGAGGCTAGACAACAACTGTTGAAGTTGCTAGCATATGAGAATGCTAATGAGGATTGTAAGAGAGTTATCTTACCCATTAAGGATACAGGAGACATTAATACCTTCATGAAGGCCTGTAAGGATGTAACATCAGAAAGTCGAAAGATGCAGTTGTTTGCTGAAACCATGGCCACTACTTGGCATTCCCTACAATCTAAGCAGCTAGATAACATGAAGTGTTTTGGTTGTGGCCAAATAGGACACCTAAAAAGAAATTGTAGAGGAAAAAATCAAATCTGCCTTCTTGACCCGGATTGATCCCTCATTACCTTTAAAATTATACATCCTCAATACATGGCAATATCCCACGGCTATACTAGGTCAAAGTGAGTTACCCATTGAATGGATCTATACTAAACATCATTTTTCAAAAAATATTACGCCATATGGTATTCAAATAGCATATTTGATAGAACAAGCTCGAGACAGGGCTATAACCATAACTGGTTATGATATTATGGACATTATTATCCCCTTGTCCAAGGATCAATTTTCATTTTTGTTACGAAATATGGAAGAACTACAAATTGCTCTTGCGGGGTATGTTGGTCAAATTAATTATCATTTTCCCAAAGGAAAGTTATGGGACTGTTTTCGTAAACAAGAGTTTGTTATTCAAGATATCATCAGTGATCAACCCCTAATTGATGCACCCACAGTCTTTACTGACGGTTCAAAAACTAAAAGTGCTTACTGGACCTCTTCTAAATATTGGGTTCAGTATACAGACTTTAATTCAGTCCAACAAAATGAATTATTTGCCATTGCTCAGGTGCTAAAAGATTTTCCCTCTGCTGTGAATATTCTCGCTGACTCTGCCTATGCTGTAGGAGTCCTTAAAAATATATACACTGCTGTGGTGCATTCACATAAGTCTAGTTTACTTAACCTATTTTTGCTCCTACAAACCTTGCTTAGAAGTCGGAATGCTCGTATTTATGTGACTCATATCCGTTCCCATACTAATCTTCCTGGTTCATTGACACATGGTAATGCTCAAGTGGACGCTTTGGTGTCATTTGCATCCGCGGAAGAAGAACATAATTTACTACACACCAATGCCGGAAGGTTACATGTTCAATATAAAATTCCATACCGTCAGGCAAAACATATCGTGAAGCAATGTCCAATCTGTAGACCTTTACATCTGCGCACTATAAAAGCTGGGGTAAACCCCCGAGGAACATATGCCAATGAACTTTGGCAAATGGATGTCACTCATGTGACACAATTTGGTCGATTATCTTATGTACATGTTGTAATAGATACATATTCTCAATTCATATGGGCTACTGCACAAGCTGGTGAAACCGCACATGTCATCACCCATCTATTAGAAACTTTCGCTGTGATGGGTTTACCATCCACTATTAAGACAGACAATGGCCCTGCATATAGCAGCAAAAAATTTCAAACCTTTTGTGAACAGTATGTTATACTACATAAAACAGGCATTGAATACAACCCCCAGGGACAAGCTATAGTAGAACGTGCGCATAGTACTTTAAAGTTGCAAATTAAAAAATTAAAAAGGAGGAAAAAGGATCATATATTATCATTCACTCAATCTAATGTGCGTTCCATTTTGCTACAGGCACTGTTCACACTGAATTTCTTGAATCTCCCGCAGGGAGATATTCTTTCCCGAGCTGAAAAGCATTTCATAGAAGGAGAGGCGGCTCCTCCTCCGTTAAATGAAAAAATATGGTTTAAACCGGCTGCAGATGCAGAATGGCAACCAGGGCTATTACTTTATAGAGGGAAGGGTTATGCTTCTGTCTCCACAGAGGATGGACGGACCTGTTCCTGGCTCCCCGCGAGATGGATCCGGACGAGGACCAATTCGCACGGCACCGTATCCCGCCAGACAACGGATGGGGAATCCGGACCAGGATGAGCTTCCGTTACAAGCCATGGCACACCTAAATCTGGATGCCACCGCGGAGCCAATGGAATGAGTCAGTGGTGAATCATCAATTGATGGCCTGGGGAGATGGCGGCATCGCAGACCCTCGTATATCACATCAGAAATTTCCTGATCATATTCAAACGCACTTATGGAAAATTGCAGCTGCGCTTAAGACTGTTCGAATGTACAATGGAGCTTTTTCTGGCACAGCAAATTCTGCATCAACTTATAACTTCACCATGTTTAAAGAAATGAATGTGACTGCATGTGTGCCTTTACCATATTTGTTTCTGATAGGGAATTTTAGCTTTGATAATGGAATTAACTGTGCCAAATGTCGACTATACTCTTGTGTTAATAGTTCTATAGAATTTAAGCCAGAATATTCTTTTATGATTTTGCAACAACGTTCTCATATTTGGCTTCCGGTAAATTTACAACGACCGTGGGCGCAAAATCCCGTAGACGCCTTAGTTTTAGAATTTTTCAAAAAGATGCTGAAACGCACAAAACGTCTTGTTGGCATTGTGGTGGCCATTATTTTAAGTCTAATCACAGTTACCATGTTAGCCGCGGTGTCAGGTATTGCATTACATACATCTTTACAAACTAAACATTTTGTGGAAAATTGGCACCGTGACTCTCGAGATCTTTGGCTTTCACAAACTATGATTGATACTCGCTTACAAACACAAATAGATGTCCTGAGACAGACTGTGAGTTGGTTAGGAAAGAAGGTCTTGACGCTAGAGAGGCAAATTTGGCTGCGTTGCGATTGGAATTCCACAACCTTTTGTGTTACCAATTTAAGATACAATGAGTCACAGCATGATTGGAGCATCATCCAAAGATACTTAGAAGGTAACTCGTCAGCGACTGACATGATTAATAATTTACATACAAATATTCAGGAAATGTTTGGTAGACCATTTGAGACTGAAGATGCTGCCACGTTGGCCGATTTATTCCTTAAACAACTTGAGGGACTGGATCCTAAAGGTATTATTCAGAGTTTGGGGCACACTGCAGGAGGAATGGGGTTCGTTCTACTGGTTATTATCTTATGCTTCATGCTGTTACATTTTTGCTATTTAAAGCCATCACAGAATTCTATGGCCACCCTCTGGAAGGCAATTTTATTAAAACGAAAAAGGAGGGAATTGAGATGGTATAGGCTTGTAGGCCCCTTGCAACCCAGGGTCATTTGAGAACTGCAGTGAGGTTAAGGACAGCCAGGCAGGCCTGGGCTAGGAGGAGAAAATGTTCTCTTCCCCTTATCTCATGTTGCAAGTTCTAAATGCCTGGATCAGCAGGAAGTGGCTCTTGCCTAGATTAGAGGTGTTCCTTCTTAGGACAAGAACATGCTGTCTCCAGAGGAAGGGTGGCTGAGAGAATTCTTTAGTGTATCTTTCTTCAAGGATGTTAGTTTAATCCCATAATGTACTGAAAGTACACATTGTTATGTTTATCTGATTGCTGCGAGTATATAGCTGTGTGGAAAATAAACGACAGCATGCAGTTGCAAGTGCTGCCTTTGCTCTGCATCCCCTGTGTCCTGGTTCTTTCGCAGCCCTTACCCAGGGACCCCAACGCACTAGACGTTGACATCTAATCCATTTTGAATTTATTTTCATGTATGCTGCAAGTAAGTGGTCCAGTTTCATTCTTCTGCATGTAGCTGTCCAGAGTTCACAACACCATGTGTTGAAGAGACTCTTTCTCTAATTGGATATTCTTTCCTGCTTTGTTGAAGATTAATTGACCATGTAATTGTGGGTTTATTTCTGGGTTTTCTATTCTGTTCTATTGATCTATGAATCTATTTTTGTGCCGGTACTATACTGTTTTGATTTCTACAGCTTTGTAATATAACTTGAAGTCCTGAACTGTGATGTCTCCAACTTTGTTTCTCTTTCTAGAATGTTTAAGTTACTTGAAGCCTTTTTTGGTTCTATACAAATTTTAGGTTTGTTTGTTTTAGTTCTGTGAAAACTGCTGCTATTATTTTGATATGGATTGCATTGAATGTGTAGATTGCTTTGGGAGTAGGGGAATTTTAATGATACATATTCTTCAAATACATGAGCATGGAATGTCTTTTCCATTTCTTTATGTTGTCTTCAATTTCTTTCATTTGTGTTTTATAGTTTTCAGAGTACACACCTTGTACCTCTTTGTTTTATTCCTTCGTGTCTTACTATTTTTGGTGCAATTTTAAGTGGGATTTTCTTAAATTCTCTGCTGCTTCATTATTGGTATACAAAAACGGAACACATTTTTTGTATGTTGATTTTGTATCCTGACTTTACTGAATCAGTTCTGGCACTTTTTTGGTGGGGCTTCTTGGATTTTCTGTAGTATCATGTCATCGGCAAATAGTGAAAGTTTTACTTCTTTACAGATTTGGATGCTTTTATTTTTTTCTGTTGTCTGATTGGGGTAGCTAGGACTTCTAGGACTACATTGAATAAAAGTGGTGAGAGTGGATGGGACGCCTGGGTGGCTCAGACCCATGACCCTTTGGCTTGGGTCATGATCCAGGGGTCCTGGGATTGAGTCCCGCATCGGGCTCCCTGCTCAGCAGGGAGTCTGCTTCTCCTTCAGCCTACTACTCCCCCTGCTTGTGATCTCTCTTTGATAAATAAATAAATAAATAAATAAATAAAATCTTTAAAAAAAGGTGATGAGGGTGGACATCCTTGTCTTGTTCCTTATGATCATATAGTGTCCTTTGTCTCTTGTTACAGTCTTTAAATTCTATTTTGTCTAATATAAGTATTGCTACTCTTTCTTTTGATATCCATTTGCATGATAAATGTGTTTTTCCATCCCCTCACTTTCAATCAGCAGTTGTCTTTAGGTCTAAAATTAGTCTCTTGTAGGCAGCATACAGATGGGTCTTTTATTTTTTATCCACTCAGTCATCCTGTGTCTTTTGATTGGACTGTTCAGTCCATTTGCATTCGAAGTAATTATTGATATTTATTGCCATTTTATTACCTGTTTTGGTTATTTCTGAAGATTTTCTCTGATCCTTTCTTCGCTGTCTCTCTTTCATGGTTTGCTGGTTTATTTTACTGATATATTTGGATTTCTTTTTCTTCATTTTTTGCACATTTATTATTAGTTTTTTATTTGTGAGTGCCATGATGTTTGTATATAACCTCTTCTGCATATAGCAGTCTATATTAAGTTGATGGTCATTTGGGCCCCTCGGTGGCTCAGTTGGTTAAGCAACTGCCTTCGGCTCAGGTCATGATCCTGGAGTCCCGGGATCGAGTCCCACGTCGGGCTCCCTGCTCAGCAGGTATCTGCTTCTCCCTCTGACCCTCTTCCCTCCCATGCTCTCTGTCTCTCATTCTCTCTCTCTCTCAAATAAATAAATAAAATCTTTAAAAAAATTGATGGTCATTTAAGTTTGAACTCATTCTTTTCTCCTCTCCTCCCCACATTTTAGGTATATGGTGTCCTGTTTTACAACCTTTTATTTTGTGTGTTTCTTGACTGATATTTTACAAAAATATTCATTTTTACTGCTTTTGTGTTTCCTACATTCATACTGTTACTTTTGGTCTTTCTTTCCACTCAAAGAGTCCCCTTTAATATTTCTTGCAGGGCTGATTTAGTGGTTATGAACTCCCTTAGTTTTTCTTTCTCTGGGAAGCTATGTTTCTATTCTGAATGATAGCCTTGCTGGGTTGAATATTCTTAGTTACAGATTTTTCCCATTCAGCACTTTGAATATTTTATGCCACTTCCTTGGAAAGTCTGCTGAAAAATCCCCTGATAGCCTTATGGGGTTTTACTTGAATGTAACTGTCTTCTTATGTCTTGCTGCTTTTAAAATGTTTTCTTTATCACTGTATTTTGCCATTTTAATTACAATATGTCTTGGTGTGGATCTGCTTTTGTTGATTTTTTGGGGGGTTCTCTGTGCCTCCTGGATCTGGATAAATGTTTCCTTCCACAGATGAGGGAAGTTTTCAGCTATTATCTATTAAAATAAATGTTTTGCCCTTTTCTCTCTCTTCTTCTGGGAGTCCTAAATGCAAATGTTATTATGTTTGATTGAGTTACTGAGTTCCCTAAGTCTGTTCTCATTTTCCATAATTCCTTTTTCTTTCTTGTTAATCTTGATTACTTTCTATTACTCTGTCTTCTAGGTCATTAATTCATTTCTCTGCTTCTTTCAGCCTGCTGTAAATTGCAACAAGGCTGGTTCTTTTTTTTTTTTTAAGATTTTATTTATTTATTCGACAGCGAGAGAGAGCATAAGCAGGGGGAGCATGAGGCAGAGGGAGAAGCAGGCTCCCCGCAGAGTAGGGGGAGCCCAACATGGGACTCAGTGCCAGGACCCCGGGATCCTGACCTGAGCCTAAGGCAATTGCTTAACCAACTGAGCCACCCAGGCGCCTTTCATGAAGCCTGGTTCTAATCTTGTTTATTGCACTCTTCATCTCTGATTGATTCTTTTTTATCTCTGTGTTAAGGATCTCACTGATGTCCATTCTTTTCTTAAGTCCAGTGAGTATCCTTATGATCATTACTTTAAATACTCCATCAGGCCTATTACTTATATCTGTTTCACTTAGATCTCTGGCTGTGGCCTTGTCCTGTTCTTTCATTTGGGACAAACTTCTTTGTCTTCTCATTTTGTCTATCTCTGTGCCTGTTTCTCTGTGTTAGGAAAGTCTGCTATGTCTCCTATTCTTGAGGGTAATGACCTTATAAAGAAGAGATTCTGTAATGCCCAGCTATGTAGTGTCCCCTATTCCCTAGTCCTGTCACTTCAGGGAGTGTTGCTGATGTGTGCTTCATGGGCTCTGCTCTTGTTTCCTGGTCGCTTTATCCTTGAGGCCAGTGGTCTGCAGAGGCTCTCCGTCTGTCGTGGGCAGTGTTTGATCCCTGGCTTGAATATGGTGAGTTTTAACTAGGTGTGCTCTGGTCTGCTTATGAAATGAGACCTATAGCTTATGCCACTGTAACTGAGGCCCTGCAAAAAACTTTCAGGTCACGAGATGGGGTGTGGGCTGGGGTTTATCTTGGTCTTCTGGGGGATAGGCCTGCCTTGCTGGGACTGAAGCAAGGGTTACTGGGAAGGGCAGATCCATTGGAGCTTTGGGGGTGCAGGTCTTGGTATAAGCAAGTTAGGTAGTGAGTGTAGGGGCTGTTTCTGACAGGTGGCTCTGTCCTTATGCTGAAAGATAGGGGAGAGAAATGGTGCCTACCAGCTCCTTTGTTCCCAGAGGGGTCTCTCTGTGAATGCTGCCTCTGGGACAGGGCTCAAAAATGAGCAAATAACTTCCACTTTATGTACCCCAGGTGTCCTTCAGATCACTGTTTCCACTTTATGTCCACAGGCTGTTTGTCCTTCTCTCCAGGAGTTGCCCAATGCCATTTGGGCTGTAACTGAGCCAAGCCCACTGACCTTTAGAACTACAGGTTAAGCCCAGCTGGTTGCAAGAATTCAGGAAATTTCACACTTATCACTTTATAATCCAATTGCTATGGGGTTCATCATCCCCATGTGGGCTCCCCTGTGTGCTAGTCTGTCTCTTGCCCTTCTCTGTGACCACAACTCCCTCCCCACCACAGCAGCCATGATTTGTTTCTCTTCTAAACCATATCTCCACACTTTCTACCTTCTTCGCTATGGTCTTTTCTCCACATTTAGTTGTGGAGTATGTTCTGCCAGTGTTCAGGTCAATTTCTGGGGTATTTAGGATGATTTGATAGTTGTCTTCATGGAATGAGGTGAGCCTGGGGTCCTCCTCCTCCACCACCATCTTCCAAATGCCTCTGATAATCACTTTGATATACATAATCTGCCTACAAAAACAGAGATGCAATTATCTGATAAGGCAGCATAATAGGTAATTGATTTAAAAACTACATTATTAAGGAAAATTACAGTAATGATACTTAGTGTGACAAACTAATATTTTTAATAAACACTAATGGATTAAATGGATTTTTTAAAAGGAAGAGTTGTATTTTTGCCTCAGGACATTTAAGATGGCCACAAGACAGTATAATTGGGAGAGTACAGTATATTGCGAATGAATTTCTCTGTTAGACAAAAATCCTAGTAAGAAGAGGGAGGATTTTGATACACATGTTAAGACTCATATTTTAAAATGTTAATATTCACCCCACACAACCATCCTAATTCCTTGTTCATAGATGGCATGGATACTCCTTTACCATTCATGATTGTAATGTCCTTACTATGAGCCATGAAAAGAAATAAAAGCGCTAAAGAGATTTACATAGAATTAATGCTTTATCTACTTCCTTAGCCTTCACATGAAGTGTGCTTCGATGATGTATTTTCTGTAGATTTCTGTGTATTCCAAAAGAAAAACTTCTGTGGCATGGTTACAGAGCTATATTTAAAACAACAAAGGATGGACAAGATACTTTATAAAATAGAAACCTCCCAAAGATGTGTGTTTTAGTACTGTTATATAGATTTGTCCTGACTCAGTAAAACAAAGCCCACACAGCTCAGCAGAGCATGTTCACTAATAGAAACCTCCTGCTGTATATTTTCTTGGGTATTTTATGCTTTAAGACTGTTTTGTCTTTAATTTTTTAAAGATTTTACTTATTTATTTGACAGAGAGCACAAGCAGGCAGAGCGACAGGCAGAGGGAGAGGGAGAAGCAGGCTCCTTGCTGAGCAGAGAGCCCCATGCAGGGCTTGATCCCAGACCCTGGGATCATGACCTGAGTCAAAGGCAGACAGATTCTTAACCAGCTCAGCCACCCAGGCACCTCTTGTCTTTATTTTTTTCACATTGTATCTTATAGACACTTAAAAAATGATTTTTACCTTGTTTAAAACTGAACAGTCATTTGCTAGAATACTCTAGAAATACAATGAATAATTAGGATGAGAAGCATTGGATATGCTAGTATATTCTACTCTGTGCTAGGTACCATGGAAAATGAAATATAAACATGTCCTGGTCCCTAAACAAAAGCATTGGTTAATCTAGTGGCTAAATGCTCAATAGATAATCAGTATTCTGGATTGTCATATATTGAACACCCACTTGAAATTCTATTAGTCATCTCAAACTTAACATTTCCTAAGCTGAGCGCCTATTTCCTTTTCCCTCCCAACCCTAATATGCTCCATCCACAGTGTTCTCCACCTCAAAGACTATCCTATTCTTCTAGTTGTCAGGTTATAATACCTGCAGTCATTCTTGATTCTTCTCTTCCTCTCGTACTCCTCATCCACACTTTTAGTAAATTATGGTTACTTTACTTTTAAAATATATTCATAATCTGAATTTTCACTACCTGTACTCCTACCAGCAGTTCGGATCTACCATTTTGTAAATGTTTGCAATAGCCTTCTACATGGCTCCTTGTTTTTGACCTTGGCCCCCTATTTATTTTGAATTCTGCTGTCTACTGTCCATACATGAAGCAACCAGAATGAATACTTTAAAAGCTAATTTAGCATGTGTCACTCAAATCTGATCAAAACACCACATTGAATGGCTCTTCATTTCATTCACGGTAAAGCCAGAATCTTTTCATAGCCTAGAACGAACTAGATAGCCTGCCCTCACTATCTATAGACTCCCCTTCTTCTACTTTATGCCTTGTTTACCGAACTCTTGATGTTCCTCTAACATTCCAGGCCTATGCTTGCCCTAGTGACACTGGTCCAGTCTTCTGCAGCTACTTTTCCCCAAATAGGTGCTTGGTGCTCTCTCTAACCATCTTCAAGCTTTTCCTGATTCTCACCTTCTCAGATAGGCTTTCCTTAACTACTCTAATTAATATTATAACCTGTGCCCTTTACTCCATTTTCACCTCATTATTTATTTCATTTCTAAACCCTTTTACCACATTCTACTCTTATTCCTTATATTTGCTCTAGAGTTTTCTTAAAGATTAATCAATTTCTTTTTTTTCCTTTTTAAAATCAATTTCTTCTTTAATTCATTTATCTTGTCTCATACTCTATCCTAGGCAGTTAATAAAAGCTCAAGATCTCTAGCTGGAATCTCACTAGCCAAAGCAACAAGCTTTATTATATTACCCATTTTATCTCCTAAACAACTATAGGTTACAATTGGAGTGAGACCTATGATCACCCACCTTTCAGTCTGGTTAAGGGAAGAGTAAGTCAAGCAAACATGATGGTCTTACTGAAGTGAAAAGACAGAGAATGTCTAAGGAGACTGGAATTTGTGGAGAAGAATACTAGAAAGTAGGGAGCTACATAGGATAAGAGTTTCCAAAACCACTTAAAGTAATTACAAAGGAGATACAGCCAGCAGTTCTATAAACATTTGCTCTTCCCCAACCAACAAAATTCTTAGTTCCTCTAACTCTTACAGAATTGTCTCCCCTCCTAAGTCAACACTATTTCTTTGTATTGTAGCTACTTATCTATGTTTTGCTTTCACCTTTTTTTTTTTAAGGACTAAGACATGATTTTCTTCTTTTTTTTTTAATTTTATTATATTAGTCACCATACAGTACATCATTAGTTTTTGATGTGGTGATCAACGATCCATTGTTTTCTTATAACACCCAGTGCTCCATGCAGTAGGTGCCCTCCTTAATACCCATCACCGGGCTAAGCAATCCCCCCTCCCTGCTCCTCTCTAAAACCCTGTTTCTCAGAGTCCAAGTCTTTCGTGGTTCATCTCTCCCTCCAATCCCCCTCCTCATTTTTCCCTTCCTTCTCCTGATGTCCTCCCTGCTATTCCTTACATTCCACAAGTAAGTGAAACCATATGATAATTGACTTTCTCTGCTTGACTTATTTCACTTAGCATCATCTCCTCCAGTCCCATCCATGTGGATGTAAAAGTTGGGTATTCATCCTTTCTGATGGCTGAGTAATATTCCATTGTATATATGGACCACATCTTCTTTACCCGTTTGTCTGTTGAAGGGCATCTCGGCTCTTTCCACAGTTGGGCTATTGCGGACATTGCTGCTATGAACATTGGGGTGCATATGGCCCTTCTTTTCACTACATCTGTGTCTTTGGGGTAAATACCCAGGAGTGCAATTGCTGGGTCATAGGGTAGCTCTATTTTTAACTTTTTGAGGAACCTCCACACTGTTTTCCAAAGTGGCTGTACCAGCTTGCATTCCCACCAAAAGTGTAAGAGGTTTCCCCTTTCTCCACAACCTCTCCAACATTTGGTGTTTCTTGCCCTGCCCATTTTTGCCCTTCTAACTGGTGTAAGGTGGTATCTCAATGTGATTTTGATTTGAATTTCCCTGATGGCTAATGATGATGAACATTTTTTTCATGTGTCTGTTAGCCATTTGTATGTCTTCTTCAGAGAAGTGTCTTTTCATAACTTCTGCCCATTTTTTGACTTGATTATTTGTTTTTTGGGTGTTGAGTTTGAGCAGTTCTTTATAGATCTTGGATACCAGCCCTTTATCTGTAGTGTCATTTACAAATATCTTCTCCCATTCTATGGGTTGCCTCTTTGTTTTGTTGACTGTTTCCTTTGCTCTTCAGAAGCTTTTTATCTTGATGAAGTCCCAAAAGTTCATTTTTGCTTTTGTTTCACTAGCTTTTGGAGATGTATCTTGAAAGAAGTTGCTGTGGACGATGTCAAAGAGGTGACTGCCTTATGTTCTCCTCTAGGATTTTGATGGATTCCTGTCTCACATTGAGGTCTTTCATCCACTTTGAGTTTATCTTTGTGAATGGTGTTAGAGAATGGTCGAGTTTCATTCTTCTGCATGTGGCTGTCCAATTTTCCCAGCACCATTTATTGAAGAGACTGTCTTTTTTCCATTGCATTTTTTTCCTGCTTTGTCGAAGATTATTTAGTCATAGAGTTGAGGGTCCATATCTGGGCTCTCTATTCTGTTCCATGGGTCTATATGTCTGTTTTTGTGCCAGTACCATGCTGTCTTGGTGATCACAGCTTTGTAATATAGCTGGAAGTCAGTCATTGTGCCCCCAGCTTTGGTTTTCTTTTTCAACATTTCCTTGGCGATTCGGGGTCTTTTCTGATTCCATACAAATTTTAGGATTCTTTGTTCCAGCACTTTGAAAAATGTCATTGGAATTTTGATCGGGATGGCATTGAAGGTATAGATTGCTCTGGGTAGCATAGACATTTTAACAATGTTTATTCTTCCGATCCATGAGCATGGAAAATTTTTCCATCTTTTAGTGTCTTCTTCAATTTCTTTCATGAGTGTTTTGTAGTTCCTAGAGTATAGTCCTTTACCTCTTTGGCTAGGTTTATTCTGGGGTATCTTATGGTTTTTGGTGCTATTGTAAATGGAATCGTTTTTCTAATTTCTCTTTCTACAGTTGCGTTGTCAGTGCATAAGAAAGCAACTGATTTCTGTGCATTGATTTTGCATCCTGCCACATTACTGAATTGCTGTATGAGTTCTAATAATTTGGGGGTGGAGTCTTTTGGGTTTTCCACATAAAGTATCATGTCGTCTGCGAAAAGAGAGAGTTTGACTTCTTTGTCAATTTGAATACCTTTTATTTCTTTTTGTTGTCTGATTGCTGTTGCTAGGACTTCTAGTACTATGTTGAACAGTAGTGGCGAGAGTGGGCATCCTTGACGTGTTCCTGATCTTAAGGGAAAGGCTCTCAGCTTTTCCCCATTGAGGATGATATTTGCTGAGGGTTTTTCATAGATGGATTTTATGGACTCTATCCCTGTACTCTGAAGAGTTTTAATCACGAAAGCATGTTGTATTTTGTCAAATGCTTTTTCTGCCTCAATTAAGAGGACCATATGGTTCTTCTCCCTGCTTTTATTAATGTGTTCTATCACATTGATTGCTTTGTGAATGTTGAACCACCCTTGCATCCCGGGGATAAATCCCAGTTGGTCGTAGTGGATGATCCCTTTAATGTATTGTTGGATCCTATTAGCTAGGATTTTGTTGAGGATTTTGGAATCCATGTTAATGAGGGCTATCAGTTTGAAATTCTCCTTTTTGATGGGGTCTTTGTCTGGTTTGGGGATTAAGGTAATGCTGGCCTCATAGAATGAGTTTGGACGTTTTCCCTCTGTTTCTACTTTTTGAAACAGCTTCATTAGAACAGGTATTATTTCTTCTTTGAATGTTCGGTAGAATTCCCCAGGGAATCCATCAGGCCCTGGACTCTTGTTTTTTTTGGGAAGTTTTTGATCACTGCTTCAATTTCGTAACTGGTTATTGGCCTATTCAGGTTGTCAATTTCTTCCTGTTTCAGTCTTGGCAGCTTATAGGTTTCCAGGAAGGCCTCCATTTCATCCAGATTGCTCAGTTTATTGGCATATAGTTGTTGATAATTTCTAATAATTCTTTCTATTTCCTTGGTGTTAGTCATGATCTTTCCCCTTTCATTCATAATTTTGTTCATTTGGGTCCTTTCTCTCTTCTTTTGGATAAGTCTGGCCAGTGGTTTATCGATCTTATTAATTCTTTCAAAGAACTAACTTCTAGTTTCGTTGATCTGACCTGTGTTTCTGGTTTCTTTTTTTTTTAATAATTTTTTATTGATATGTTAATCACCATACATTACATCATTAGTTTTTGAGGTAGTGTTCCATGATTCATTGTTTGTCCATAACACCCAGTGCTCCACGCAGAATGTGCCCTCTTTAATACCCATCACCAGGCTAACCATCCCCCCACCCCAGTCCCCTCTAGAACCCTCAGTTTGTTTTTCAGAGTCCATCATCTCTCATGGTTCGTCTCCTCCTCCGACTTACTCCCCTTCTTCCCCTCTTGCTATCTTATTCTTTTTTTTTTCCTTAACATATATTGCATTATTTGTTTCAGAAGTACAGAGCTGTGATTCATCAGTCTTGTACAATTCACAGCGCGCACCATAGCACATACCCTACCCAATGTCTATCACCCAGCCACCCAATCCCTTGCACCCCCCACCACTCCAGCAACACTCAGTTTGTTTCCTGAGATTAAGAATTCCTCATATCAGGGAGGTCATATGATACCTGTCTTTCTCTGATTGACTTATTTCACTCAGCATAACACCCTCCAGTTCCATCCACGTCATTGCAAATGGCAAGATCTCATTCCTTTTGATGGCTGCATAATATTCTATTGTGTATAAATACCACCTCTTCTTAATCCATTCATCTGTCGATAGACACCTTGGCTCTTTTCACAGTTTGGCTATTGTGGACATTGCTGCTATAAACATTGGGGTGCACGTACCCCTTCGGATCCCTACATTTGTATCTTTGGGGCAAATACCCAGTAGTGCAATTGCTGGATCGTATGGTAGCTCTATTTTCAACTGTTTCAGGAACCTCCATACTGTTTTCCAGAGGAGTTGCACCAGCTTGCATTCCCACCAACAGTGTAGGAGGGTTCCCCTTTCTCCACATGCCCGCCAACATATGTCATTTCCTGACTTGTTAATTTTAGCCATTCTGACTGGTGTGAGGTGGTATCTCATTGAGGTTTTGATTTGGATTTCCCTGATGCCGAGCGATGTTGAGCACTTTTTCATGTGTCTGTTGGCCACTTAGATGTCTTCTTTGGAAAAATGTCTGTTCATGTCTTCTGCCCATTTCTTGATTGGATTATATATTCTTTGGGTGTTGAGCTTGATAAGTTCTTTATAGATTTTGGATACAAGCCCTTTATCTGCTATGTCATTTGCAATTATTTTCTCCCATTCTGTCGGTTGTCTTTTGGTTTTGTGGACTGTTTCTTTTGCTGTGCAAAAGCTTTTTATCTTGATGAAATCCCAAGAGTTCATTTTTGCCCTTGCTTCCCTTGCCTTTGGCGATGTTTCTAGGAAGAAGTTGCTGTGGCTGAGGTCGAAGAGGTTGCTGCCTGTGTTCTCCTTTAGGATTTTGATGGACTCCTGTCTCACGTTTAGGTCTTTCAACCATTTGGAGTCTATTTTTGTGTGTGGTGTAACGAAATCGTCCAGTTTCATTCTTCTGCATGTGGCTGTCCAATTTTCCCAACACCATTTGTTGAAGACACTGTCCTTTTTCCATTGGACATTCTTTCCTGCTTTGTCAAAGATGAGCTGACCATAGAGTTGAGGGTCCATTTCTGGGCTCTCGATGCTGGTCCATTGATCTATGTGTCTGTTTTTGTGCTAGTACCATACTGTCTTGATGATGATAGCTTTGTAATAGAGCTGGAAGTCCGGAATTGTGATGCCACCGGCTTTGCTTTACTTTTTCAATATTCCACTGGCTATTCGGGGTCTCTTCTGGTTCCATACAAATTTTAGGATTATTTGTTCCATTTCTTTGAAAAAAGTGGATGGTATTTTGATGGGGATTGCATTGAATGTGTAGATTGTTCTAGGTAGCACTGACATCTTCACAATGTTTGTTCTTCCAATCCATGAGCATGCAACGTTTTTCCATTTCTTTGTGTCTTCTTCAATTTCTTTCATGAGTATTTTATAGTTTTCTGAGTACAGATCCTTTGCCTCTTTGGTTAAATTTATTCCTAGGTATCTTACGGTTTTGGGTGCAATTGTAAATGGGATCGACTCCTTGATCTGTCTCTCTTCTGTCTTGTTGGTGTATAGGAATGCCACTGATTTCTGTGCATTGATTTTATATCCTGCTACTTTACAGAATTCCTGTATGAGTTCTAGCAGTTTTAGGGTGGAGTCTTTTGGGTTTTCCACATATAGTATCATATCATCTGCAAAGAGAGTTTGACTTCCTCTTTGCCGATTTGGATGCCTTTGATTCCTTTTTATTGTCTGATTGTGGTGGCTAGGACTTCTAATACTCTGTTGACTAGCAGTGGTGATAGTGGACTTCCCTGCCACGTTCCTGACCTTAGGGGAAAGCTCTCAGCTTTTCCCCATTGAGAATGATATTCGCTGTAGGTTTTTCATAGATGGCTTTTATGATATTGAGGTATGTACCCTCTATCCCTGTACTCTGAAGAGTTTTGATCAAGAAAGGATGCTGTACTTTGTCAAATGCTTTTTCTGTATCTATTGAGGGGATCATATGATTCTTGTTCTTTCTTTTGTTAATGTATTGTATCACGTTGAATGATTTGTGGATGTTGAACCAACCTTGCAGCCCAGGGATAAATCCCACTTGGTCGTGGTGAATAATCCTTTTAATGGACTGTTGGATCCTATTGACTAGTATTTTGGTGAGAATTTTTGCATCCGTGTTCATCAAGGATATTGGTCTGTAATTCTCCTTTTTGATGGGGTCTTTGTCTGGTTTTGGGATCAAGGTAATGCTGGCCTCATAAAATGAGTTTGGAAGTTTTCCTTCCATTTCTATATTTTGGAACAGTTTCAGGAGAATAGGTATTCATTCTTCTTTAAATGTCTGATAGAATTCCCCTGGGAAGCCATCTGGCCCTGGGCTTTTGTTTGTTGGGAGATTTTTGATGACTGCTTCAATTTCCTTAGTGGTTATAGGTCTGTTCAGGTTTTCTATTTCTTCCTGGTTCTATTTTGGTAGTTGATACATCTCTAGGAATGCACCCGTTTCTTCCAGGTTATCGAATTTGCTGGCATAGAGTTGCTCATAATATGTTCTTATAATTGATTGCATTTCCTTGGTGTTGGTTGTGATCTCTCCTCTTTCATTCATAATTGTGTTGATTTGGATCATTTTTCTTTTTGATTAGTCTGCCCAGGGGTTTATCAATCTTGTTAATTCTTTCAAAGAACCAGCTCCTAGTTTCGTTGATCTGTTCTACTGTTCTTTTGGTTTCTATTTCATTGATTTCTGCTCTGATCTTTATTATTTCTCTTCACCTGCTGGGTTTAGGCTTTATTTGCTGTTGTTTTCTCTAACTCCTTTCTCTAACTCCTTTATTTGCTGTTTTTTTCTCTAACTCCTTTTTTCTGTAACTCCTTTATGTTGTCAATTTGAGACCTTTCTTGTTTCTTGAGAAAGGCTTGTATTGCTATATACTTTCCTCTCAGGACTGCCTTTGCTGTATCCCCAAGATTTTGAACAGTTGTGTTTTCATTTTCTTTGGTTTCCATGAATTTTTTTAATTCTTCTTTAATTTCCTGGTTGACCCATTCATTCTTTAGTAGGATGCTCTTTAGCCTCCATGTATTTGAGTTCATTCCGACTTTCCTCTTGTGATTGAGTTCTAGTTTCAAAGCATTGTGGTCTGAAAATATGCAGGGAATAATCCCAATATTTTGGTACCGGTTGAGACCTGATTTGTGACCTAGGATGTGATCAATTCTGGAGAATGTTCCATGAGCACTAGAGAAGAATGTGTATTCCATTGCTTTGGGATGGAATGTTCTGAATATATCTGTGAAGTCCATTTGCTCAAGTGTGTCATTTAAAGTCTTTATTTCCTTGTTGATCTTTTGCTTAGATGATCTGTCCATTTCAGTCAGGGGGGTGTTTAAGTCCCCCAGTATTATTGTATTGTTGTCAATGTGTTTCTTTGCTTTTGTTATTAATTGTCTTATATAATTGGCTGCTCCCACGTTCGGGGCATAGATATTTACAATTGTTAGATCTTCTTGTTGGATAGACCCTTTAGGTAGTATATAGTGTCCTTCCTCATCTCTTATTACAGTCTTTGGTTTAAAATCTAATTTGTCTGATATAAAGATTGCCACCCCAGCTTTCTTTTGGTGTCCATTAGCATGGTAAATGTTTTTCCACCCCATCACTTTCAATGTGGGGGTGTCTTTGGGTCTAAAATGAGTCTCTTGCAGACAGCATATTGATGGATCTTGTTTTTTAATCCAATCTGATAGCCTGTGTCTTTTGTTTGGGGCCTTGAGCCCATTTACATTCAGGGTAACTATTGAAAGATATGAATTTAGTGCCATTGTATTGCCTGTAAGATGACTGTTACTGTCTATTGTCTGTGTTCCTTTCTGATCTATGCTGCTTTTAGGATCTCTTTTTCCTTATAGGACCCCTTTCAATATTTCTTGTAGGGCTGGTTTCATGTTTGCAAATTCCTTTAGTTTTTGTTTGTCCTGGAAGCTTTTTATCTGTCCTTCAATTTTCAGTGAGAGTCTAGCTGGATATAGTATTCTTGGCTGTATATTTTTCTCACTTCGTGCTCTGAAGATATCATGCCAGTCCTTTCTGGCCTGCCAGGTCTCTGTGGATAGGTCTGTTGCCAATCTAATATTTCTACCATTGTAGGTTACATATCTCTTCTCCCGAGCTGATTTCAGGATTTTCTCTTTGTCTCTGAGACTCGTAAGTTTTACTATTAGATGTCGGGGTGTTGACCTATTTTTATTGATTTCAGAGGGGTTCTCTGTGCCTCCAGGATTTTGATGCCTGTTTCCTTCCCCACATTAGTGAAGTTCTCTGCTATAGTTTGCTCCAATACACCTTCCGCCCCTCTCTCTCTTTCTTCTTCTTCTGGGATCCCAATTATTCTAATGTTGTTTCGTCTTATCGTATCGCTTATCTCTCGAATTCTGCCCTCGTGATCCTGTAGTTGTTTCTCTCTCTTTTTCTCAGCCTCTTTATTTTCCATCATTTGGTCTTCTATATCACTGATTCTCTCTTCTGTCTCATTTATCCTAGCAATTAGTGCCCCCATTTTTGATTGCACTTCATTAACAGCCGTTTTGATTTCGACTTGGTTAGATTTTAGTTCTTTTATTTCTCCAGAAAGCGTTTCTCTAATAACTTCCACACTTTTTTCAAGCCCAGCTAGTATCTTTAAAGTCATGATTCTGAACTCTACGTCCGACATCATACTAATGTCAGTATTGATTAGGTCCCTGGCAGACGGTACTACCTCTTGTTCTTTTTGCTGTGGTGATTTTTTCATCTTGTTTTTTTGTGCAGAGGACAACAGATGAATGAGAGAACAGAATGCTAACAGGTTAACAACGTCTCCAGCAAATATACTCTATACAAATCAGAAAAGACCTGATTCCAGGGGACAAGGATGGGTAAGGAAGAAGAAAGAGAAAAAAAAAAGGGAAAAAGAAAAAGATAAAAACAAGAACAGAACAAAAGAAAAAAAAACAGAATATGATCAAATATGATCAGGCTAGTGCATAGATCAGTGCTATATACTAGATTTTGGGCGTATTTTCGTGTGTTAGAAGAAAGTGCCTCCTAAAATTTTAAAGGAAGAAAGACTTATATATGTACAAAATAAGGGTTGATTAATGAAGGGATGGAAGATGACTGTAAAGATGAAAATTACAAAAGATTTTATAAAAGGAATTGATAAGATAAGAAGTTGTTTTTAAAAAGAAAGAAGATTTAAAAAAAAAGAAAAAAAGGGGGAGAATGTGATCAGGCAGGAGACTAGAACACAGCCATACACTAATGATTTAGGGTATATTTTGATCTGTTAGAAGAAACTGTATCTCAAAATCTTAAAGAGAGAACAACTTATATATGTATGCCAAAAATAAGGGTAACTACTCTGAAGGGATAAAAATATGACTCTAAAAATGAAAAATAAAAAATGTTTTTTTTTAAAAAAGGGATTGATAAGATGGTTTAAAAAGGGAAAAAGAAAAATTCAAATAAAAAAACAGTTAAAAAAATTAACTTTGAAAAACTAATGAATTATGGTAAAAAAGCCATGAATTCTATGTGCAGTATTCCCCTAGCGCTGGAGTTCTCCCGTTCTCCTTGATCGGTAAACTTAGTCTTGGCTTCCTGGCTGTTCGTGCTGATCTTCGGGGAGAGGGGCGTGTTGCCGTGGTTCCCAAATGTCTTTGCAGGGGGTGGAATTGCCCCACCCTTGTGAGTCTGGGCTAAGCAAGCTGCTCGGGTTTGCTCTCAGGAGCTTTCTTTCCTTGCAAGCTCTCGGTACAGCTGTGGCAGACCAGGGTGAAAATGGTGGCCTCCCAATCTCTGCCCGGAAGAGCTGAGAACTCAGGGCCCCGCTCTTCAGTGCGCCCCCAGAGAAAAGCAGTCACTCCCGTCTCTCCTGTCTCTGGCCACACTCCGTGCTCACCCGGCCTGTGACCGAGTGTTTCTATCTCTGGCACCAGACCCCGTGTGGAGTCTCCAAACCCAGCAGATCCCTGCGGTGTGCTCCTGCACCGCTCCTCCCAGGGGAGGAAGGGGCATCTCCTCAGCTCTGCCGCTTGTTGGGTCCCTGCTGGAGGAGCAGTGGCCCGACTGGGCCGCGGATCACAGTTTATGGCAACCCCGAGCTGAGAGCCCGTGCCTCGGCTCCATCTCTGCAGCCGGCTTCCCCGCTCTGATACCTGGGAGCTCTGCCGCACTCAGGCACCCCTGGTCTTTCTGTGAACCCGAGGGTCCTGAGAGCACACTGTCTCGCGAGGGTTCCACCCCCCCAGCTTAGCCACTGGAGCGATGTCCCTCAGCGGAGCCAGCTTCTAAAATTTCCCATTTTGTGCTCCGTGGTTCTATCACATGCCAGAAGTGGCCAACGGAGGCCCCTTCCCCCGCCGTCTATCCTCCCGAATATCGCCTCGGATTCACTTCTCCGCACGTCCTACCTTCCAGAAAGCGGTCGCTTTTCTGTTCAGAGTGTTACTATTCTTATCTTCGATCTCCTGTTGAGTTCGTAGGTGTTGAGAATGGTTTGATCCCTATTCAGCTGAATTCCTGAGACCAAACGAAATCCAGGTCTCCTACTCCTCTGCCAGTTTGCCTGTACTCTGTGTTTCTGGTTTCTAATTCATTGATTTCTGCTTTAATTATTTCTCTTCTAATGTATGGCTTAGGCATCATTTGTTGCTTTTTCTCTAGTTCTTTAAGATGTAGAGTTAGTTGGTGAATTCGGGATTTTTCTATTTTTTTGAGTGATGCTTGGATGCCTACGTATTTCCCCCTTAGGACCGCCTTTGCAGTATCCCATAGGTTTTGGAGCGATGTGTTTTCATTCTCATTGATTTCCATGAATTGTTTAAGTTCTTTGATTTCCTGGTTGACCCAAACATTCTTGAGCAGAGTGGTCTTTAGCTTCCAAGTGTTTGAATTTCTGCCAATTTTTTTCTTGTGATTGAGTTCCAGTTTTAAAGCATTGTGGTCTGACAATATGCAGGGAATAATCTCAGTCTTTTGGTATCGGTTGAGACCTGATTTGTGACCCAGTATGTGGTCTATTCTGGAGAAAATTCCATGTGCGCTCGAGAAGAATGAGTATTCTGTTGTTTTAGGGTGGAATGTTCTGTAAATATCTGTGAGGTCCATCTGGTCCAGTGTATCATTCAAAGCTCTTGTTTCCTTGTTGATTTTCTGCTTAGATGATGTGTCCATTGCTGAGAGTGGAGTATTGAGGTCTCCTACAATTAATGCATTGTTATCAATATGACTTTATTTTGGTTAACAGTTGGCTTATGTAGATGGCTGCTCCCATGTTGGGGGCATAGATATTTACAATTATTAGATCTTCTTGTTGGATAGATCCTTTAAGAATGATATAGTGTCCTCCTGTGTCTCTAATTACAGACTTTAGTTTAAAATCTGATTTGTCTGATATAAAAATTGCTTCCCCAGCTTTCTTTTGAGGTCCACTGGCGTGGAAGATGGATCTCCATCCCTTCACTTTCAGACTGGATGTATCTTTAGGTTCAAACTGAGTCTCTTGTAGGCAGCATATGGATGAGTCCTGTCTTTTTATCCAATCTGCAGCCCTGTGCTCTTTTATGGGAGCATTTAGGCCATTCACGTTGAGAGTGATTATTGAAAGATATGAATTAATTGTCATGTTGCCTGTGAAGACGTTGTTTTTATAAATTGTCCCTGTAGATTTCTGTTGTATATCACTCTTGGGGTCTTTCTCCTTTTATAGAACCCCCCTTAATATCTCTTGCAGGGTCGGCTTAGTGGTCACATGTTCTTTCAGTTTCTGCCGGTCTTGGAAGCTCTGCATCTCTCCATCCATTCTAAATGACAGCTTTGCTGGATAAAGTATTCTTGGCTGCATGTTCTTCTCATTTAGTACCCTGAATATGTCTTGCCAGGCCTTTCTGGCTTGCCAGTTCTCTGTAGATAGGTCTGACGTTATTCTGATGTTCCTCCCTGTGTACGTAAGGAATCTCTTCCCCCTAAGTGGCCTTAAGATGGTTTCCTTGGTTCTAAGATTTGAGAGTTTTACTATTACATGCCAGGGTGTTAGCCTGTTTTCCTTGATCTTGGGAGGGGTCCTCTCTGCCTCTAGGACACGAATGTTTATTTCATTCCCTAGATTAGGGAAGTTCTCAGCTACCATTTGCTCAAATACATCTTCTAGTCCTCTCTCCACTCCCTCTGGGATTCCAATCATTCTGACATTGTTACACTTCATGGTGTCACTTATTTCTCTGATTCTATTTTCATGGATTCTGAGTTGTTTTTCCCTGGCCTCCTCTTTTCCCTTTTTATCTATTATATTGTCTTCCAGGTCGCTTATTTGTTCTTCTGCCTCAGTTACCCTAGCTGTTAGATTATCTAGATTGGATTGGATCTCACTGATAGCTTTTTTAAGTTCTGCCAATTCAGCTTTCATTTCTGCCCTTAGAGGCTCTATGTTGCCATTAATTGATTTCTCCATTCTAGCCACTGTCTTCACAATTGCTAGCCTGAATTCCATCTCTGACATCTTGGTTTTATCTGCCTCCGTTTGTAAATCTGTAGCATAAGTCATAATCTCTGAGTCTTTTCTATTTTGGGGGCTCCTCCTCCTAGTCATTCTGTTGATGGGTGGTTGAGGGAATGTATAGAGTCCAAATTATTGACCAGAACCTAAGCAAGATGCCCCTGCTTTCTTGGGACCTTAGGGTTGCTGGCCTCTTGTTTTCCCAGCCTGTCTTCTGCAGGAGGGGCCTGCCGCACTGTTTTTCAGGCAACCCTGTTTGGGCGGAGTTGCCCTGCCACCCCCCCCCCCCCGTGGTAGGGGATGGGCTCAGCGGGAAGCAGTTTTGGGGGCTTTTGTTCTCTGGTGGCTTTCCCTGGTGGCTTTCTGCATCTCTTCCGCAAGTCAGAGCAGAAGAGACCGTTTCCAACCCTCTGCCTCAGAGCAGAGAGATCGCAGTCTTTTCTTCAGTGAGCTCTCCAGGCCACACTGTCTCCGTTTCTGTCCGTGCTGCTATCAACTGCAGCGCCCTGGGTTGTGCGCCCCTCCGCAGCGCTCCAGTCCTGGAGCACGTCTCTGCCCTTTGTGCTTCTAAAACCGTCAGCCGCTCCCAGTTCTCACGCATGACCCCGCCGCTCTGGGTTTCTGCCCTGAGGGCTGCCCTAAAGTCCTTTCCCTGTCGCGACCGGTCTGCGAGTCTGTGCCCCATCTCGAGCGCACGAGGCTGTCACTCACCGGCGGTGTAGGATCCCCACGGCCAGGCACCCTCCTAGTACCATTTATCCTCCGATATCTGCCCGCAGAATCACGGCTCCCCGCTTCGTACCTGGAAACCAACCGCCTGCGATATTCTGTTTGTAGAGATCCAGATCTTCTTACATCTCAGGCTGGTTTCGTGGGTCCTCAGAATGGTCTGGTAGATATCCAGCTCAATTCCAGGGACCAGTTGAAATAGGGTCCCCTACTCCTCCACCATCTTTCCTTCCCCCCTGCTTTCACCTTCTTTGTATTCTATAAACTTTTTGAAGGCAGGTGGTGATGTACAGCTTTATATCCCCCACAGCAATCAATATTCGTTGAATAAATAAAAGATAAAATGTCTAGCTTTTGGATATAGAAGCTGTTCATCTTCTGTTTTATTTTTTAAATAAATAGGATCACTTAAACTCTGATATTATGAATACATATTAAGTTAACTGTATTCTAACTGGTAATAACAGTTAATTGACATTTTTATCTTTAAAAATTCTTAACCTATATTTAAAATAATTTAATTGCCATTAGGTGCACCTTTAACAGTGAAAAGCTGCTACTAGACAGGGTTTTTATACCTAATTTTAAAATAAAACTGCTTAATATATGGTTTTTAAAGGTAAAAAAAAGTAGTCTGGATCTCAACCTCATAAGAGTCTAAGCTTATGAATTATTTTTAAAGATTTATTTATTTGAGAGAGAGAGCACACGTGAGTAGGGGGAGGGGCAGAGGGAGAGAATCTCAAGCAGACTCCCTGCTGAGCAGGCTGGTGGCAGGGGACAGGAGTTGGGGGCAGACAAAGTCTCTCAATCTCTCAACTCATGAGATCATGACCTGAGCTGAAACCAAGGGTTGACGCTTAAATGGCTGAGCCATCCAGGTGCCCCTAAACTTAGGAATTTTATCTAATTCTCAATACATGATAAAGAAGAAAAATTTTACTGACAAGTTTTTGTTTTGAACAAGAGCTATCCAAATTAGTTAATTTGTTGCAGCATTTCCTTTGTCATTTAACTATAAAATATGGTGATTACATAGGCAGGCTATAACCCTCATCTATTACCTTCCCTTAGCACTCACTAGTAATGGAAAATGATGATTATAACAAGCATATAAAATGTAATGTATCTTAAAACTCAGGTTTCTTTATAAAAACCCACATTATATTCTAAAACTCTAACATTTCTGAATAGTGTACTTAAAGAAATCTAAGATTAAGAAATAAGAACAAAGCATTTCCTGAGGTGTAAATTATAGCCTACTGGCTACTTAAAAATCTTCTTCATTGGATTCATTCTGATGTCAATATTTAGTTATGATGGTGCAAATCAGATTTGAAGTTTCATTATCTTTTCAGTCTAATCCACACTGAGTATTTTTTATCTTATGGTCCTCAATTAAGAAATGTGTTGCTATATCTTTAGCTAATGACTGAATTGATCAAATTTTATAAATAGGTAGAATCATTAAAACAAAATTATATTTAATATATTTTCCCGAATGTACTTCTAATTCTCAATTTGAAATTAATGACACTTGTTTTCAGATTTAAGATTATATATGTGATGCTATTAATTAACCAAAAATCCTACATTTATCATTGAACAGAGTAGGGGAAGCTTTTAATCACTTTTATCCCTTATAGTAATTCATTAAAGTATAAAGAAGACGTACTATTTTTTAAGTATTTGAGAAGTTCAATATTGTTAGCTAAAATATTATGCATTGTACTTGAATATATTTGTCTTTATTGATACTCTTGGTTTTTTTAAATCAGTGTTAACTTTCTAAAATATGGTTGTGGGTATGCTGAATGATGTCCTCCCCAAAAGATAATCATGTCCTAATCCCTGGAACCTGTGAATATTACTTTGTATGGTAAAAGATGGAATTAAGTTAAGGATCTTGAGATAGGGAGACTACCTTGTTTTTTTTCAAGGAGACCTTAATTGCAATCATCAGTGTCTATAAAGGGAGGCCAAGGGAGATTTGACCAAGACAGGAGAAGTCAATGTAGCCAGGGAAGCTGAGATTGTGGTTCTATGGCCATAAGCCAAGGAATGCTGGAAGAGGCAAGGAACAGATTCATCCCTAGAGCTTCCAGATGCAGTATGACTTGGTCAATATCTTAACTTTGGCCCACGGAAACTGGTTTTAGACTTCTGGCGTCAATAACCATGGGAGAATAAATTTAAGTTGGTGATAATTTACTACAACAGCTGCAGGAAACTAATACAATATTATTCACTATTTAACGGCAGGAGAAAATGAGATCTGTTAGAATCAGGTTGTGGAGCTATTCTGTAATTTTTTTTTTTTATTTAGGAAAATCAAAAACACATAAACATTTGGAGTAAGACTTTATTTTTTTTTTCCTGTTTTAGGACCTCCTTTGTATTCTGCTGTTCTTAGAAAAAGGATAGTGATAGACACTGAAGTTAAGAATTCCTAGGGCCTTTTATTTCCCCTTTTGAAAACTCAATTGCTTTATTTCTCTTGAGGAGAACAGTGAATCTGGGCTATTATCTTCTGTTCCCCTATCTGTTTTACACAATCTTTTATGTTTGTTTGTTTGTTTTTTTCTTTTTGGTTGGGGTATAAAGCTTGAGGTAAGGATAAGCAAAAGAGCACTAAAAGAGATCCCATCTCAAGAAATCACTTATATTCTGGTTAAAAATACATAAGAGGGCATGGGTAGATGCTAGGAAAAGAAGGTCCCCCAAAGAGAAGAGATTTGTAGAAAAGTTCTCTGGACTGGTCTGCATTTTCTTCGATTTAGGGAAATGGGTATAAACCTGGGACAGAAGGAAAGGATATTCCTGAACTTTCTCCAGCTGTGTTTCACTACTATGTCAGTTCCTTACCATCTGAAATCTAGCAATTAGATTTGTCTTAGGTCTTTTCAAGTTGCAAAGAAAGAAGAACACAGGAAACCACAGATGGAAGGGACTTGTTAAGTACACCTGAAAAGAAAGGAATTCCAGAAAGTTCTCTAAGTAGCTGGACCAGCTCTGTACTTCAGTAAATGCTATTTGCATCTTTACTTAAAGCAGCCAGAAATTAAGACCAATACTGAGAGCTATAATTAATGTTGATACATTTGGATAGGGAGGAGAAAATTTTACCCAATTCTGTTGCTTTGAAATAGGTTTTGATATGAAAGAAACTTTGTGGAATTGTTTGATAAATGCATCTTCCTGGAGTATAGCTGGTATTTGTGGTAGTTGGTGTTCCAAGCATTTCTATCTCCTTGTTTTCTTGATTTAATTACTTCTTCAAATTGGCAGTGGTTCTGTCTGTTACTCAATAGTAGAACTTCATTACTTTCCTTATAAACATCAGTTGGGTTTTATAGAATCTGTTATTTTTTTTTATTTTCTCTTGTGATTTTTGTACTTTTTGACTTACTTATTCAGTTCCTGCTCTTTCTCCTATCATTATTTTTCTGTTTTTCTCATGTAGCATTGCTTCAAACTCCCTAATTTTTTTCTAAAATGGTTTCTAATCATTTTACTCAAGCTTGGGTCTTATGCATAAAAAAGTTGGCAAGTTCCAATCTATTATGCTTTAACCCAGGTAGAAGAAATAGGAGGATGCACTATATGGATAAAACAATAGAATTGACTTGTAATCAGTTTGTCTTTTTTTTTAAATTACCGTACAACAATCATTCTGAACAGTATCAGTGATAAAATATTCATCCTTAGTAGGGCACATGGCTTCCACTGCTCCCCCTCACTTGATATGCCAACAGATAGTGTTTCTCTTTTCCAAATGTTGTCATGAATGACATCTTTGGAGAACTTTTTACTTATTAACCTTATTTTTTGAGAAATAATTTATATATAATAAAATACACAACACTTCAGTATTCAGCTTGATGTGTTCTGACAGTTGAATCCCTGAAACCACCATTCATCAAAATATAGAACGTACCCATTACCCAGAAATATTCCTCTAGTTTAATTCCAATCAATTTGAAGTGACCCCCCAACCCCGCCAAGAAGCAACTCCTTTCTGGTTTTATCGCTATCAGTTACCTTTGCCTATTTTTGGACATCATTTAAATGGAATGGGCTGGCAAAATTTGCTCATGGTAACATTTTTAAGACTCGGTTTGTTGTTTTCTTATTTTTTTAGTGATTTTATACTTTCCTTCATGTAGTTCCAATACATTCAATGATACTTATTTCTAGTTAACATTTGGATTTTGGAGAATGTAATTTTTAAGGTTTTACTTTGCATATTGCATTTTTTCAGATAACTTAGTTCACTATTTTATTCATTATACTAATTTTTAATTAGTCCTTTTAGAATTTTTAAATTGCTAATTACATATCTTTTAGGTAATGCTATTTCTTTCCATATGTTTTACATTTTGTAGTTTCTTCCTACATGAGTCAGAATTTTTGAATAAAAATGTTGAAGTCCAAAGTCTTTATAAACAAATGAACCTTCATATAAAAAACATTAATAGTATCAGAGTAAATTATGACTGTAATCTATATCTGTTATACTAGAACTTCAGTTTAATTTTTTCCCATAGCACTTGTACAAAATGTATAAATCAAATTAAAAATGTAAACAACTCACACAAATCTAAGATATATTTTTGCTGTTCATTCCCACTCTTAGAAGATAAAAAGATTACATTCAAAGTCATCAAAGCCTAATCTACTTTTGTTAGTTCATTTACATTTAGATTAGTGTTTTAATGTTTGCTTTTGTTTTAATTGTGCCCCTTAACCTGTCCCTACATGGATAAAGAATGTCATATTAAAATCATTTATAATATATTGCTATTTTAAGCCCAGTATCAAAATTTTTAAAAGACATTTCCAGGATATTTATTAAATTATAGTTTAATCTCTTTTCTATACATTTGGACATGTAACTATATCACAGATGGCTGATATTAGTTATCAAACTCCTTAGAAAATTAGTTATCAAACCCCTTAGAAATCTTTGCCAGTAAACTACAAAGACTTGTATTTTTAAAAATTAACATTCTAAGGAAAGTGTTAAATATTGTTTATTTTTTAAACTGTATTTTTATTCCTTGTTTTGTTAATGTGGTGTATCACATTGATTGATTTATGAATGCAAAACCATCTTTGCATCCCCAGAATAAATCCTACTTGATCAGTGTGAGTGATCCTTTTAATGTATTGTTGTATGTGATTTGCTAATATTTTGTTGAGGGTTTTTGCATCTGGGTTTATCAGATTGGCCTATATTTCTCTCTCTCTCTCTCTCTCTCTCTCTCTTTTTTTGTAGGGTCTTCATGGAGATTTTGCTACCAGGGTAATGCTGGCCTCATCGAAGGTATTTGGAAGCTTTCTTTCCTCTTCTTTTTTTTGGAATAGTTTGAAGAGAATAAATATTAACTCTTGTTTAACTGTTTGGTAGAATGCATTTGTGAATCCAACTGGTCCTGGACTTTATTTTTTGGTAATTTTCTGATTACCAGTTCAATTTCATTACTAATAATTAGACTGTTCAGATTTTCTTCCTGATTCAGTTTTGAAAGAACGTATATTTCTAGGAATTTATCCACTCAGTACTGTCCCAATATGGGATACCATTAGTGTTTTCCCAAAAGAAAAAGAAAAATATGCTTCATATTTTCTTAGTAATATTAGGATTATTATCAGGATTTAAAGATTTCCATAAAAATGGAACAATAGGATGTCTGTAAGTATGTGTCCCTAGTTGTATATGTATGTCTTTTACTTTATTTTTCTAATTTTATGTTGTATACAAAACAGTGAAATTTAAGATGCTGTTTATTTCTTGCCTCAAATATTGTTAGTGGGTTATTCTCTATAAGGTAGTAGATGTGACAAAGCTTCATGGAAAGTATATTGACATTACACTCAGGTAACATATTGCCTGATTTCTAGCCCCCATCTAAAAATTGAAGTGCTTCAGAAAATAATATTTAGGATTAACTCCAGATCTAATTAACTAAAAATGACCAGCAAAAAAGTAAGATTTTGACCAAAGAAATTATGGAAAGCTTATGAACATGTTATAAGGTTTTCTTTAATATAGGATAATTAAAATATAGAAATATATAGAAATTGTATGAAATTTGATTGACTATAACATTTATTTTAAAAATATTCCTTCACTTTCAGGAGAAAAAGACAATCATGCAAAAATCAAAGAACTAGATGCAATATAAGGTACGTTAGACATTCTGTAGAGAGTAATCTGAAGATGCTGCTCATTCACTCCTCCTATTAAACTGAAGCTGTCTTTCTTTTTTTATTATGTTAATCACCATACAATATATCATTCGTCTTTGATGTAGTGTTCCATGATTCATTGTTTGCATATAACACCCAGTGCTCCATGCAGAACATGCCCTCTTTAATACCCATCACCAGGCTAACCCATCCCCCCACCCGCCTCCCATCTAGAGCCCTCAGTTTGTTTTTCAGAGTCCATCGTCTCTCATGGTTCGTCTCCCCCTCCTATCCCCCCCCCTTCACTGATATGAGAAATTCTTAATCTCAGGAAACAAACTGAGGGTTGCTGGAGTGGTGGGGGGTGGGAAGGATGGGGTGGCTGGGTGATAGACATTGGGGAGGGTATGTGCTATGGTGAGCACTGTGAATTGTGCAAGACTGTTGAATCACAGATCTGTACCCCTGAAACAAATAATACATTATATTTTTAAAAAAGGGATGAAGCTGTCTTTCTTTACAATGGACTTAATAGTGTGAATGATGCTTCTGAAGAAAGTCAACATACAGAATTATTCAGAGAATATGAAAATACATTTCAAATGCTGGTGACTATTTTATTTTAGAAAGATTTTCTGCTGTTATTTTTAAAGATTTTTTTAATAACTTAGCCAACTAATATATGTTATTTTCAAGATAATCATATTTAACTGAATATTTATTTCCTGGAACATTCAAGCTAGATGCTAGATGAGGTTTTCCCAAAGTTGCCTAAGACACATGACTTTCAAATGTAAGCTAATTAGAAAATCTTTCCAAACTTTTTTCTCCTTTGTTCCTAGCCTGTCTGATAAAATGGGTCAGATGTGCAGAATTTAAAGATTTCAATAGGTTGTTGTCTATACACAGGTACCATAGCAAAAGGACCCACAATCTATTTCAAGTTAACTTTAAATATGGATAAAATATACCTTGTATGGTAAAGATTTCTAAACTATCTTGCTTTATTCATCCCCTGTGACTTGTTCATTTCACAGCAATGACCACCCACTAACTAAATCCGTAATTATCATTGCTGCATTAATGTAGACACTGGAGAAAATTATAACATTAAGCTGTCTTTGCAAGGGGAGAAAAATTGTTTCCATTCTTCTGCATTAGCTTTTTGGAGCAAAAAAGGGAAATTTACTGGCAGTTTGATGATTTAACTTTAAGTCCACTTAAGAAAGTTACAAAGGTAATAGTGAAATCATCTATTAGTCTGTGCCCAAATCACATGCATGTAATGTGCAAACTAACAGTGAGGTCCAAGATCCCTGTATGTATTTTGAAATACTGCCCACATTTCAATTAGTTATTAAAAAGTTCTATTTACTAAAGAAAAATAATAAAAGTTCTATTTACTACTCTGTTGGCCCAAATGTATATGGGATTCTCAAAGGAAGTAAGTCTTCCATCTTTAGAAACTCAAGGCCATATTACAGAGGGCATGCTATGCGTATTTATTTATTTTTTAAAAATTTATTTATTTGTCAGAGAGGGAGAGAGAGCAGGAGCAGGGGTAGCTGCAGGCAGAGGGAGAAGCAGGCTCCCCACTGAGCAGGGAGCCTGATTGGGACTGGATCCCAGAACTCTGGGATCATGACCTGAGCTGAAGGCAGTTGCTTAACCAACTGAGCCACCCAGGCATCCTATGTATTTATTTTATTGTTCAAGGTTTTCTCTTTTAAAAAAAAATGTAATTGAGATATAATTGACATACAATATAGTGTAAGTTTAAGATGTATGTGTTGATTTGATACACATATATTGCAAAATGATTACTATCATAGTATTAACTATTAACTAACATAGTATTAACTGTTCATCATGTTACATAATTCCTGTGTGTGTGTGTGTGTGTGTGTGTGTGTGTGTGTGTGTATGGATGCCAGGCATTTAAATAGGGAAGGTGTGGTTATAACTTAAGGAATGGATAAATTCCGTTCATCCATCAGGGGACACTTATGCTGTATTCATACCTTCCCTATTGAATAATATTATTGCAATGAACATCGAAGTATAGTTACCTCTTTGAGACAATGATTCCATTAACTTTTGATATATAGAAAAAGGTAGGCTTGCTAGATCATATGTACAGTAGTTCTATTTTTTTTTTAAAGATTTTATTTGTTTATTTGACAGAGAGAGACACAGCGAGAGCAGGAACACAAGCAGGGGGAGTGGGAGAGGGAGAAGCAGGCTTCCCGCCGAGCAGGGAGCCCGATGCGGGGCTCCATCCCAGGACCCTGAGATCATGACATGAGTCGAAGGCAGACGCTTAATAACTGAGCCACCCAGGCGCCCTAGTTCTATTTTTAATTCAAGGAACCTCAATACTGTTTTCCATAATAGCTAAACTGATTTACTTTGCCACCAACAGGGCACAAGGGTTCTGTTTTCTTCACATTCTTATCAACGGGTACCTTTTCTCTTTTCCATGATAGTCATTCCAACAGGTGTGAGGTGATATCTCATTGTGGTTTTGATTTTCTTTTCCCTGATGATTATTTATATTGAACACATTTTCATATATTTGTTGCCTTTTGTATGTCTTTGGAAAAAATGTCTATTTAGGTTCTTTGCCTATTTTTAATTGGATCATTTATTTCATTTTGTTTTTTGCTATTGAGTTACATGAGTTGTTTATATATTTTGGATATTAACTCCTTATTAGGTATGATTTGCAAATATTTTCTCCCATTAAATAGGTTGCCATTTACTTTTGTTGGTGGTTTTTTTGCTGTGTAGAACCCTTTCATTTTGATGTAGCCCTAATTGTTTATTTTTTGCTTTGGTTGTTTGTGCTTTAGATATTGTATCAAAAAATTATGGTCAGGACCAATGTCAAGGTTATTTTCTCCTATATTTTCTTCTAGGAGTTTTAGGTTTTCAGTTTCTATGTTAAAGCCTTTAATCCATTTTGAATTTATTTTTCTGTATAGGGGTCCAATTTCATTCTTCTGCATGTGGCTATGCACTTTTCCCAATCATTACTGAGCAGACTGTCCTTTCCCCATTGAGAATTCTTGGCTTCCTTGTCAAATATTAATTGACCATATATGTTGAGTTTATTTTTGGACTCTCAATTCTGTTCCATTGGTCTGTGTGTATATTTTTATGCCAGGACCATACTGTGTTGGTTACTGTAGATTTGTAGTATAGCTTGAAAATAATAAATGTGATGCCTCTAACTCTGTTCTTTCTTAGGATTGCTTTGGGTTTGGGATATTTTGTGTTTCCACACAAATTTTAGTTTTTTTTTCATATTTCTGTGAAAAATGCCATTGGAGTTTTTAAAAGGATTGCATTGAATCTATAGTTATTTGGGTAGTATGGACATTTTTAACAATAGTCTTTTCATGCATGAGCACAGGATATCTTTCCATACAGTGTCTTCTTTGATTTGTTTCATGAGTCTTGTCGTCTTCATTGTAGAGACCTTTCATCTCCTTGGTTGAATTTATTTCTAAGTACTTTATTGTTTTTGATGCTGTTGTAAATGATAGTTTTATTTCTTTTTCAGATGTTTTGTTATTAGTGTACAGGACTGCAACTAAGTTCTGTTGATTTTTGTATCCTGTAACTTCACTGAATTTAGCTTATTTTGGCATTTTTTCTGGAGTCTTGAGGGTATTCTATATATAAGATCATCTTATCTGCAAATGACAATTTTACTCTCCCCTTTCTATTTGTATTCGTTCTATTTCTTTTTCTTGCCTGATTGAGCTTAGACTTCTAGTACTGTGTTAAATAGGGTGATAGTGGACCCTTGTCTTTTTCCAGATCTTAAAGGAAAAGTTTTAACCTTTCACTGTTGAATGTAATATTGGCTGTGGGTTTGTCCTGTATGGCCTTCATTATGTTGGAGTATGTTCCCCCTATACCCAACGTGTTGAGTGTTTTTTTTTTTTTCATAAAAGGATATTGTATTTTGTCAAATGCCTTTTTGTGGTCATCTTTTGATAAAATCGTAACTTTTACTTTACATTCTCTCAATGTGGTGCATTAATTGACTTGCATATGTTGAAACATCCTTGCATCTCAGGCATATATCCCCCTTGATCACAGTGCATTATTTTTTTAATGTGCTGTTGAATTTGGTAGCTTTTTTTTTTTTTGATTTTTGAATTTATATTCATTAGGGATATTTGTTTGTAGTTTTCTTGTAGTGTCCTTATTTGGCTTTGGTGTCAGGGTAATTTTGGCCTTGTAAAAATGAGTTTGGAGGTGTTCTGTCATCTCCAGTTTTTTGGAAGAGTTTGAGAAGGGTGGATAGTAATTGTTCTTTAAAGGTTTGTCAGAAGTCACCAGTGAAAAACCCATCTGGTCCTGGGTTTTTCTGTATTGGGAGGTTTGTGATAATTTATTTCTTATTGGTGTGTTAAGATTATTTCTTCACGGTTCAGTCTTAGTAGGTTGTATGCTTCTAGAAATTTAATTTTTTCAAAATTACTCAATTCGTTGGGATTAATTGTTATTATTTAATTATAGTAGTCTGTTATGGTCTTTTGTATTTCTGTGGTAACAATTATAATATCTCCTCTTTTATTTATGATTTTAATACTTTTTTTTTTTTTAAGTTCAGCTAAAGGTTTGCCGATTCTGTTTATCTTTTCAAAACACCAGCTCGTTCTTTCTTAATCTTTTCTATTGTTTTTCTGGTCTCTATTTCACTTATTTCTGTTCTGATGTTTGTTATTTTCTTCCTTATACCAACTATAGGTTTAACTTTTCTTTTTCTAGTTCCTTGAGGTTTAAAGTTAAGCTGTTCATTTGTGATCTTCCTTTTTTCTTCGTGTAAGTATTTATTGCTGTGAAGTCCCTCTTAGAACTGCTTTTGCTTCATCTCATAGGTTTTGATATGTTGTGTCCCCATTTTTGTTTCAAGGTATTTTTAAAATTTCCCTTTGATTCCTTGTCTGAATCACTGGTTGTCAGGAGTATGTTAATTTCCATATCTTTGTGAATTTTCCAGGTTCCCTCCTGTAAGTGCTTTCTAGTTTAATGCCACTGTGGTTGGAAAAGATAAGTGGTAGGATTTAAGTATATTTGTGAAGACCTGTTTTATGACCTTGTCATATGACCTATCCAGCAGATTGTCCTGTGTATATGTTAAAGAATGTTTATTATGCTGATGTTGGATGCAATGTTCTGTACTTACTGATTAAGTCTATTTGATCTAGAGTATGGTTCAAGTCCAAAATTATGGTGTTGATTTTCTCTCTCGGTGCCATATTCATTGACAAAAGTAGGGTATTAAAGTCCTTTAGTGTTATTGTACAGTTGTCTGTTTCTCCCTTCAGGTCTGTTAGTATTTGCTTAATTTACGTATGTGCTCCTATGTTGGGTGCATATACACTTAAAATTCAGTATTTTCCTGATAAACTGACCTGCTTATCACTATCTGACATTGCTTGTCTCCTGTTAATCTTGGCTTAAAGTCTATTTTTCTGATACAAGTATAGCTACCTCTGCTTTCTTTTGGTTTCCACTTTCATGGTGTATCTTTTTTCCATTTCTTCTTTTTGAGCTAACATGTGTCTTTAAAAGCTAAAGTGAGTCTGTTACAGGCAGCATGTAGTAGTTGTTGTTGTTGTTTTAATCTACCTAGCCACTGTGTCTTTCAGTTGGGGAATTCAATCTATTTACATTTAAAATAATTATTGATTGATAAGACTTACTGTTGCCACCATACTAATTGTTTTCTGGCTGTTTTGCAGTTCCCTTGTTACTTTCTTTCCTTCTTGATGGCTGCCTTTGTGATACGTTTCTGTAGTGTATGTTTTGATTCCCTTCTCTTTATCTTTTGTGAATCTACTGTGAAGTTTTGCTTTGTGATTACTATGACACTTATATAAAACACCAATATAATAGTATATTTTACACTGATGACAAATTAACTTTGTATATAAAAATTCTACCCTTTTATGTTATTGATGTCACAATTCATCTTTTTATATTATGTATCCCTTAACAAATTATTGTAGCTGTAGCTATATTTAGTACATTTGTCCTTTAAAATTTATACTAAAAAAGCTAACACACCACTATATTACAATATTAGAGTATTTTCAATCTGACTTACGCTTACCTCTACTAGTGTGTTGTATATTTTCATATTACTAACTAGCATCCATTTATTTTGGCTTGAAGAATTCCTTCCAGCATTTCTTATAAGGCAGGTTTAGTGCTGATACCTTCCTAGCAAACAAAAGCTGAGGAAGTTTATTATCTTGTCTTCATTAATGAAGGACAACTTTGCTGGGTAAAATATTATGCTTTGTTGGGGGAGGACAGAGGCTGGGTTCTTCCTTCTCACCATTTTGATGGAGATGGTATGCTACTGATCATCAAAAAACAATTTTTGAGTAAACAAATATTAATATTTAAACATTTTAATTTGCAGAGGAATTTCCTTTTAGTATAGCCTCAAATTGTAATTCTATAAAATTTGAATATGAATACATTATTTGAATTAATATGAATAAATTAACATTTAAATCTGCAATATCATAAAATACACTTTGGGTAGCTCAGCCTTTACCCAAACCAAATATTAACAGAACCTTTTTGTGATAATGTTTTATTTATAATCTAATATTTGGTCTCTGAGGTCAGAATTTAGTAAAAAAAACTATTGAAAACCTTAGACAATAATGAAAAACTGTAAAAACAAATGAAAAATTTAATATTTTATTTCACTATAAAAATATGTGAACTCAGGTCAATTTTCTCTCTGATGCAATGCTATAATTACACAACAGAGTTTCTTAAATAATAGTAACTAATAGGGAGCCTTTGGAGGTAAAAATTACTTAGGAAGAATAATGTCTAGAAATATCAAGCCTGATAAGCCAAAATAGGAATAGTGAGTCAGGCCTACATTTAGTCTGCATTTTTACAAAGAAAGAATAATTTTAAGACAATTATCTGGATAATTTATTATTTTTTAACCTTCCTTTCATAAAAATGTGGGTTTGCTGCTTTATTTTCACTTGATAACCTGTGTAACCTACATGAACTACAGAATTGTTCTGTCTTCTAGAGTTTTTTTATTATTATAGACAGAGACTTAAATGATCAATTCTAGGGTTGGATTCTGGTTTCACTATAGGCAAAGAATAATGAAGTGTACTGATGAGGTTTGTAATATCTTAATGTGTTTATTCCTCCAATTATGCAATAAATATATATTAAATACCCATCATATGCAAGAGGCTGAGCAACATGATTTATTCTGCTGAAATAAATTAAATGCTTCATCCTAAACTTGGTTATAGTTATCTTGATGGGAATAGCTTTAATACCTTTGTTCTTCACAGGGAAAATTCAAGTCAAACAATATACAAAAGTATGGAAAGAAAAACTAGAAATATAGAGATGTAAAACTTAAAATGTGGAGGTAGAATTCACCAAGACTAGGCCAGTGCCTTCCAGTAGATCATGGAAACTCACTAGTTGTTCCTACTATTACAATATCCACAGGAGACTAAATTGTATCACTCCCATACTCTTCTTAAATGCTTACAGGACTTTGAGAAAAATTTCTAAATGCTTTGTTCCTCAGTCTCCTTCTACTTGGTTAAGTGGATATTGATAATGCCCTCATTTGAAGGTTAAATAAAGTTAACAAAAAAAAAAGTTCTCACCAGCCAAGTTCTTGGTGCAGATTAGGCATTTATTAGGTGTTTATTCCCTTTTGCTCTTGTAAGAATTGTGTGATGAAAAAAATCTGTGACGTGTTTGAGCTCAAGCTGATAGCACCTTTTGATTTGCCTCATTTGAATGTTCAAGTCCATCATCACCCTTTCTAGGAGTAGTTCTGGATTTTAAGGTCTAATTTTAGTAAAAGCCATATAAAGTTAAGAGCTGGGCAGGGGAAAACAAACAAACAAACTAGTTGTGTTTACAGTATCCTTGCCATTTTACCAGGTGAGGAAAAGGGTTTAAGCAATTTGACTAACATCACTAGTGTCAGAAACAGAATTTAAACCTAGCCCTTCTGATTGTAAATTCCTGTCCTTCACACTAAAAAATGTCATCATTTTCATTAGTGTAACCACTGTCTAAAGTAGGACATTTGGGTGGTTCTATTCTAACTCTTTCGTGTGTTAGCAACACTTCCTGCACCGTGTCAGAACAAGCACGATCAAGGTACTAGTCATGCTGACCATTTTGTTGACTACACTTCACCAAAGAGAAATGACTTTCACAGCAAGAGAGACTTAACTGAGAGAGAAAATTTTACTTCTGTAGCACTTTAAATCACATTTGAGTGTCATCTTTCAAGATAGGGAAAAGAAGCAATAGATACAAAGGTGTTTTTGTGACTACATATCACTGAAAGCATTAATTGATTTTATCTGTTTATAGGGCAGACATCTTCTAATAGAACAGAATGGTCCTTCAGAATTTATGAAAAAGTTGCCCAGAGATAAAGGACCGAAATTATCACCAGTAAAGCAGTTCTATTTTTTTTCTGAATAGCTCTGTTTAATGTTGAAAAAATTAACTGTCTTAATGGGATTGATTGCAGTTAAACTCCTAGATTAAGTGGGACATATTTTTTAAACATCTTTGTTGTACTTAAAATGCACAGACACAGTTCTCTTTGTCCACTCCCTTACATCCTTCCTCCCAGCTTCCAGACATCATTGTTAACTCTGCTCTTCAGCCAACTGATCCAAGTTCTATAATATGCTCCAAACTCAGAAGACAGTAAGGCTAGTAAAAGTACTTGGATTCTTCTTCAGAGCTTTATATCTCTTTGCCTTTTAGAGTGTTAGAGAGAGAGAGATTATTGAGTTTTTTTCTTCCAGAGGAAGTATGTAGCTTTTAGAGAAAAATACCTACCAAAGAACGAAACCACCACCAACAAAAATTATTGAATAGTAATATGGATATGTACATCAAATAAAACAGTGTTGATTAGTTGTATTACAGGGCTTATAAATAATGAGAGTCAAAAGTTGTTCACCTCATTGGCTGTATGTAGCTATATGATCTATGCACCTTATCCCCTAAAAATTCTTGTGTAGCTTGCTCATAGGAAGATTTCATTTTTCTGATAGATTGAGTGCAGCCTCTTCATTAATATGTATGATGTGTTCACCACTCTTCTCTTATTTAATGTCAAGAGCCAAGGAAAAGAATTCCTCCCTGTAGTCTCAGTAAAATGCCTCAGGCATGTTTACCATTTGGTTCTTTTCTATTACCAATTCCCATAAGTTTAGATTTTAGCTTTGCAATCATACATCATGTTCTGATACCTCTTCATAAGACCATATGGATGATTGCCATTTCTGTCTCTTGTGCTCTATTCTTTCAGTGCTGAGATTCTGCCTTGTGCCTTTGTTTTATGCTTTTAGATTCAGAAATTTATGCCTGGATCTCAACTAAGTCCTTGTCTACAACTGATCTTGGACTGTTGCCCTTTCCAGGCCTGAAATTTGGTTGGTCTTTGTTTATTTCCACAGTATGTATGCATAAGCCTGGGTTATAGAATGAATACCAGACTGAAACAAATACATAGATTGAGATTGGATATTGACTCTTGTAGAAACAAAAACTTAGTTCCCTTATTTTGCTTGAGGATCTAGAGCTGTTCACACTTTAATAGTTCAGAGAAATAAGGACAAATACACAAAGTGGACACAGGAGGCAGCTCTTGTTCGGTCTCTTGGAAGTGTGGTAACAGTAGACTTTCCATTATTCTAAAAGCACAATAGCTAGAGTAGAGTGACTAGAGGGATACCTTCCTTGACCCATTTGTAAGACTGCTGGCCAACTATAACTGCCACCATTGCAATCCATCATGTCACTGAAAGTAGACTCCATAATGGCTATAACTTAATTTGTACAAAAGTCTAAGCACTCTGGGCCTTGTAATAGAATGCACCTCTCTGCTCTTACCATACATTTAGTTTAGATACAGTCTATTTATAGGAAATGTTGAAATATATGGTTCATTTTGGATTAGCTACTCATGTGATCTATACTTTTTCAAGTTAGAATAACATATACTTGGCCTGCTGAAAGGCCATGTTTCCTAAATTGCAGTTTAATATTTAAAATGTAGTCTTTATCCAAGAGCACTTTAACGTGCATCCACACAAAGCTCATTAGTGTATTAGCCATAACATGTTATTCAGGAAGCTGTTGGTGATATTCCTCAGTTTCATCTTCATGATGAAATTTTCTTCCACAAAAGAAAATTATTTTGGAGACTAATGTCACAGTTATCTTGGTTTTTCACTTAAAATCATGAGTTATATTCTTTCTCTCTCTCTTTTTTTTTTTTTCAAATCTACACCTTTACTTAATTTCATTAAATTTAAATCCTTGAGGGGTACAGCATCACACAGATTCTGTGGCCAATGGCTTTAGCAGGATGGTTGCTTCAGAATTTGGCAGGAACCATGCCACTGTTCCCATGAGCACGAGTTACTTTTCCCCGGATTACTCTGGTTTTGTTTGGTTTGCCACCAGGAGTCATTGTGTTGTTCTTTGCTTTGTACACATAAGCACATCTCTTGCCTAAATAGAATTCTGTTTCATCTTGAGCATAAACACCTTCGATTTTAAGAAGAGCTGTGTGCTCCCTTTGGTTCCGGAGACCTTGCTTATAGCCAGCAAAAATGGCCTTGGACCACAGCCTTCCAGACATGATTTGGCGTTATAGGAGTCCTGCTCCCAGCAGGCCTCCAGAGACTACAAGATGGCAGAAAAAGAAAGGCCAGTTATGTTCTTTCTAATATTAACATGAATGACCCCATCTTCCTATGTTTGTTGCTGAAAGGAAGTTAAGCACAAAATTTGAAACCTAAATCAGTAAGCATGATACTTCAAATGTTATTTAAAATGGAGTATGGTAAAAAGATGAGGAAAGATAAACAAAAAGAAGGGGGGCAAGAAGAAAGAAAAGAAAGGGTATCTATTTGGCTTTACCTTTGGACTGCTAATACTTCTGATGTTAATTCCTCAAAATCAACTCTGAAAATACTTCTAGTCCAGTATTGTTCTTCTGAATGGAAGTTATTAATTTGCCTTCTTGTATTTAATTTACACACAAAATACTTATAAACGCCAACTAGAAATAAGCATTCAAAATTCAAAGCAATTTTTACATTAAAATTGGTGAATAATGATTGGATTGGACGAATACAAGATAGTCACCAATTAGATTTCTCTCTTTCACAACAACTACAAAGTGATTTATGTAGCATTTCCTTTTACTAGCAATGGATTATCTGATAAAGAAATAAAACAATCCCAGGCAACTGGGTGGCTCAGTCCATTAAGTGTCTACCTTCAGCTCAGGTCATGATCCCAATGAGCCCTGCAGTGGGCTCCCCACTCAGTGGGGTGTCTGATACTCCCTCTCCCTCTGCCCCTCTCCCCAACTCGTGCTCGCTCTCTCAAATAAATAAATAAATATATTTAAAAAAAATAAAACAATCCATTTGTACCATCAAAAATAAAACACTTAGGTAAATTTAACCAATGAGTTTAACATTTAAGAAAATTTAATCTCTATGATGAAAACAAGATACTGATGAAAGAAACTGAAGAACAAATAAATGTAAAGATACCTGTATTCATTGATCAGAAAAATTAATATTAAAATGTCCATGTAACACCAAGCCCCTTACAGATTCAGTGCAATCCCTATTGAGATGCCAATGACAATTTTTAAGAGAAATAGAAAAAACAATTTTAAAATGTGTCTGAAGCCATGAAGGACCTGAAATAGTAAACACAATCCTGAGAACAAAACTGGCAGCATTACACTTCCTGATATTTAACTATATTATAGAGCTAGAGTAATCAAAACAGGATGGTACTGTCCTGAAAACAGACACAGACCAATGAAAGAAAATTAAAAGCCCATAAATAAACTCATGTATATACATCAACTCATATTTGACAATGGAGCCAAGAATACTCAACAGGAAAAGATGGTCTCTTCAATAAATGATGCCAGGAAAATGAGGTATTCATATGCAAAAGAATGAAACTAGACCCCTATCCTAAAGCATTTATAAAAATTAATACCAAATGGATTAAAGATTTAAATGTAAGGCTTGAAATCATAAAACTCCTATAAGTAAACATAAGGAAAAAGCTGTTTTCCAGCTTTATTGAGATATAATTGACACATAAAATTGTGTAAGTTTAAGTTTGTGTACATCATGTTGAGTTCATACGTTTATAAATTGCAAAATGATTACAACAGTTGTATTAGCCACCACCTGCATCCTGACACATAGGTATCATTTCTTCGTTGTGTTGAGAATATTTAAAATCTAACCCTTTAGCAAATTTTAAGAATATGAAACAGTATTATTAGCTATAATCACTATATTCTACATCAGATCCCTAATCTTAAAACTTGAAATTTGTTCACTTTGACCAACATTTACCTATTTCCCGTATCCACCAACTCCTGGTAACTACCAGTTAACTCTCTTTGACTCCTGAGTTTGTCTTTAGATTCCACATGTGACTATTATCATACAGTACTGGTTTTCCTCTGTCTGGCTTATTTCACTTAGCATAATGCCCTCAAGGTGCATCCAAGTTGTTGCAGATAAAAGGATTTCCTTTTTTATAATACATGTATAATAATCCATTGTTTGTGTGTATCTCACATAGTCTTTATCCATTTATCTGTTAATGGACACTTACGTTGTTTTTGTATCTCGGGTATTGTGAGTAATGCAATGAACATACAAGAGCAGTTGCCTCTATGAGATCTTGATTTTAATTTATTTACATATGTAACCCAGAAATGGGATCATTGGATCATAGGGTAGTATAATTTCCTGAAGAACCATGATACTGTTTTCCATATGGCTTTCCACTTTGAAATTTACGTCCCTATCACCAGTGCTATTCCCTACCACCACTTGTTATCACTTGCCTTTTTGATGATAGCCATTCTCCCAGGCATGAGGGGATAGCTCAATGTGACTTTGATTTGCATTTTTCTAATGATTTGTAATGTTGAGCACCTTTTCATACACGTGTTGGCCATTTGTATATCTTCTTGAAAAATTTCTGTTCAGCTTTTCTCTTCGCTTTTTAAATTGAGTTGTTCTTTTGCCATTGAGTTGTATGTGTTCCGGATATATTTTGGATATTAACTCCTTATCACATATATGCTTTGCAAATATTTTCTCCTATTCTGTATTTTCACTTTCTTGTTCTGTTGTGTGGACCCAATCTATTTGATTTAATCCCACTACTATAGTGTTGCTTTTGTTGTTTGTGCTTTTGCTGTAATGTCAAGGAAATCACTGCTGAGACCAAGGTCAAGGAGATTTTTTCTGATATATTGTCCCGGAATTTTACAATGACAAGTTTTAAATATAACTCTAATTCATCTGAAGTTCATTTTTGTGAGTAGTGTAAGATAGGGTTCTAGTTTAATTTTTTTGCATGAGGTTATCCAGTTTTCCCAACCCCATTATTGAATAGACTATTCTTTACCCACTGAGTAATCTTAGATAATATTAGGTGACAATATATGCATGGGTTTTTTTCTGAGTTCTTGATTCTCTTCTATTGGTATATCTACCTGATTTTATGTCAGTACGATAGTGTTTTGATCACTGTAACTTTGTACTCTATTTTGAAATTAGGAACTATAATGTCTCCAGGTTTGTTGTTGTTTTTTTTTTTTTTTCATGATAACTCTATTCTGAGTCATATTGCCTTGTTGAATTTTAGGATTATTTTTTCTATTTCTGTAAAAAAATGCCATTGAAATTTTGATAGGGTTTGCCCTGACTCTGTAGATGCATTCAGGTAGTGTGGACATTTTAAAAATATTTTGATTCATGAACATGGGATAACTTTCCATTTATGTTTGTCTTCAATTTCTTTTATTAGTGTCTTAGAATTTTCAGTGTAGAGGTCTTTTTCTTCCTTGGTTAGATTTTTTCCTAAGTATTTTATTGTTTAAATGCTATTGTGAATGGGATAATTTTCTGTTATTTCTTTTTTAGGTATTTTGTTGTTGCATAGAAGCACAACTATTTTGTGATACTGATTTTATATCCTGTAACTTCATTGAATTTGTTGATTATTCCAAGCAGTTTTTTGGTACAGTCTTTATAAGATCATATCATCTTTAAACATTTTACATCTTTTTCCTGCTGATTGCTCAGATGAGGATTTGCAGTACAACGCTGAATAGGAATGGTGTGAGTGGGCACCTTTGTCTTGTCCTAACTAAAGGAAAAACTTTCAACTTTTCACCATTGTGTATGTGTAGGTTTGTCATATATGGCCTTTATGTTGTTGAAATATGTTCCTTTTATACCCAAAGTGTTGGGCACTTTTAACATGAAATGATGTAGTTTGTCCCATGCTTTTTTGTATCTACTGAGGTAATTTTTAGTTTTCATTTTATTAATGTGTATCACATTTATTAATTTGCTTATGTTTAACCAACCTTGCATCCCAGCGATAAACCCCACTTGATTATGATGAATGATTCTTCTAACTTGCTGTTGAATTCAGTTTGCTATTTTGTTGCTATTTTTGTTTGCATCCATATTCATGAGGGATATTGGTCTGTAATTTTTTTTATATAGTATCCTTAACCATCTTTGATATCAGCATAATGCCGGCCTTGTAAAAAGAGTCTGGGAGTGTCCCCTCCTGTTCAGTTTTTTGGTTGAGTTTGAGAACAACCGGCATTAATTAATTTTGGCAATTTTTAATTTTGGCAGAATGTAGCAGTGAAACCATCTGGTCCTGCCTTTTCTGTTTTGGGAGGTTTTTGATTACTAATTCAGTATCATTACTTAATATTGTTCTTTTCAAGTTCTGTTCTTCATTTTTCAGTCTCCGTAGGTTTTATCTTTCTAGGAACGTATCCATTTTTCCTAAGTTATCTAGTTGGCATATAATTGTTCACAGTGGTCTCCTGATCCTTTGTATTTCTGTGGTATCAATTACAATGTATCCTCATTTCTTAGTTTGAGTCTCTTTTTCTTAGTCTAGCTAAATGTCTCTTTTTATCTTGCTAGGAAAAAAAAATAGCTCATAATTTCATTAATCTTTATTATTTTTTCTGGTCTCCATTGCTGCTCTAATCTTTGTTACTACCTTTCTTTTGCTAACTTTGGGCTTAGTTTTTCTTTTATTTTGAGTTCCTTAAGGTGTAGAGTTAGATTTTTAAGAAATTTCTTGTTTCCTAATGTAGGCATTTATCACCGTAAAGTTTCTCTTAGAATAGCATTTTCAGCATCTTATAAGTTTTGATATATTGCGCTTTTCTTAATTTGTTTCATAGTGCTTCTTGATTTCCCTTTTGATTTCTTCTTTGACCCATTGGTTATTTGATGGTGTTGTTTATACTCCACATATTTGTGAATATTCCCACTTCTGTTATTATTGTCATTGGAAAAGACGTTTGGTATGATTTCACTCTTCTTAAATTAATGAAGACTTGTTTTGTGACCTGTCAGTGACAGATCCTGGAGAGTATTTCATGTGCATTTGAGCAGAATGTGTATGCTGCTGCTAAGTGGAATGTCTATATATGTCTGTTAAGTCCATGAGGTCTAATGCATAGTAGAAGTCCAACATTTACTTACTGATTTTCTGTTTGGATGATCTATCCATTTTTGAAAGTGTGCTCTTAAAGTCTCCTAATACTGTACTGTAACCTCTTTCTCCCTTTTGATTTGTTAACATTTGCTTAATACATCTAGGGGATCTCATCATGAGTGCATATGTATTTATGACTGTGATATCTCCCTGATGAATTGGAATTTTTATCATATAATGACCGTATTTGTCTTTTGTTATAATTTGACTTAAAGTCCATTTCCTTTGATACAAATATAGTTACCTCTGCTCTTTTTGGTCTCCACTTGGATGGAACATCTTTTGCCATTCCTTCACTTTGAATTATGTGTGTCCTTAAAGTAAAGATGAGTCTTGTTTTATCCATTCAGTCTTTGCTTTTTGATTGGGAAATTCAATCCATTAATGTTGAGAATAATTACTGATAGGTATGATAATTCATTCTTTCTATATTATATATAGAACAACTTAATCAAATCTAAGGATGGGATTTTTAGACCCTACAATCCATAGCCAGTGAGTCAGAAGCACAAATGATAACCTGGGCTTACAATTAGCATTTTCAGTGTGCATGTGTGGAAGGCAGTCTTGTGGCACTTAACCTGGGGAACCTCTCTGGGTAGATAGTGTCAGAATTGAGTTAAATTGTAGGACACCCAGCTGATGTCCCAGCTGTTGTTTGGTGGTATGGAGAGAAAACCCTCACACCCACATCAGAATTGGGTTCAAAATCTTATTTAATAGGTAAGGACTTACTAATTCCAACTAGCTGTTTTCTGCTTGATTTTAAAATTCCATTCTTGCAGCCTTTTTATGTAAATAGATGATTTTCCATAGTGGTATGCTTTGTTGGTATTCCTTTAGCTTTTGTGTATCTATTAGAGATACTTGCTTTGTGGTTCCCAAGGGGCTTACATAAAACATCTCATCAGCATATGATAGTTATGTCTATAAAAAGTTAACTTAGACTGAATTCAAAATTCTGTCCTTTTACTCCATTTTCTCGTCAATATTTTAATTGTATATCCATAATGTAATACGGAATCTGTAGCTATTTTTAATACCTTGGTCCTTCAACCTTTACTCAGCACATTAACATAATACAGTATGAGTGTATTCTGAATCTGGTAATATGCTTGCCTGTACCACTGTGTTGTATATTTTCATGTTTACTCATTGCTAATGAATGTCCTTTTTCAGTATGAAGAACTTTAAGCATTTCTTGTAATGCAGGTTTAGTGATGATGAATTCCTTGAGCTTTAGCTTATTAGGGAAGGGTTGTTTATTGTTACATGTCCTGGGGAAGAACTTGGAATGAAATTCTGAGCTGACTTAGGAGGTTCATGAACTTGGATAAGCAAGTTTCTCTCTCTGGGAAGTTCTCAGCCATTATTTCTTTAGATAAGCTTTCTACTCCTTTCTTCCCGAGACTCCCAAAATACATACCTTATCTCTCTCTTTTAATGGTCTCCCATAACCCCTGTAGGATTTTTCATTCAATTGTATTTCAATTGACCTATTTTCTAGATCACAGATTCTCTTTTCTACGTGTTCAAGTCTGTTGCTTAAGCTCATTCTTAAATTCTTCGGTTCGTTGTATTCTTAAGCTCCAAAATTTGTTTGGTTCTTTTAAATTATGTCTTTTTATTGAGCTCTTCATTTTGTTCTTATATTGTTTATCTGTGTTCTCTTGTAGCTCTCCAAGCATTGCTGTAGAACAAATATTTTGAATTCTTTGTCAGGCAATTCTGGATCTCCATTTCTTTGGAGACAGTTATCAGAGATTTACTTTATTCTTTTGGTGGAGATGCTTTTCTGGCTCTTCATGATCCCTGTAACCTATCTGTGCATTTGAAGAAGCAGTCCCCTCTTCCAGATTTTATGGATGAGTTTTGGTAAGGGAAGGCTTTCACTGGTAGAAGCTAGCACATTGTATTGTGCTAGGACTCTAGGTTTAGCAATGCAGGGTGCCAAATCTAGGGGCACATTGTGGGACCAGGTCTGAGGTGGGGGTGATGTTTTTCATCCCATGCACTGTGGCCAGAGCATCAACAACTGTGCTTTTTGGCAAGCACTACTGAGGGACCACAGTTCTTGCAAAAGCTGTTTGTTGGTGTACTAAGCAGCACCCTCAGGACCTGTAGGTAGGGACCAGGGCAGGCTGTGGTGGTATTCAGAGCTAGTGGTGTAGGAACAGACAGCTGCAGGCATGAGCTGCAGCTGCCTGTCTAGTGACAGACACATTTCCCAACACACTCATATGGGCACAAGGGGCAGGATCAACTACGGGCTCCCTTGTATCAGGGTATCATTGTGCTCTCCAATGGCTTTGTGCTACACTGGAGGTCCATGCAGGTCCTCAGCTGGAAGGACTAGCTATAAGTGGTGGTCCAGGCTAGTGACAGACAGCAGGGTCTGCCCCACACCTGCAAGCAGCTTTGGGGGCCCTGGATGGTGGTGTGCTCTTCTGTGGCCACACACTCTTCTCCTGGGCATACTGAGGGAGAACCAGTAAAGGTGATTGGGCTGGGTATATGCCTGAACCAAGCTGGAGGGGCGAGCAGTGTGTTCACCTGTAACTATACATTCCCTTCCATGCATAACTCCAGTATGTTGCTAATCTACAGGTCTTCCAGAGCTGTTTTTGTTCATGAATAGCTAGCTAATCATTGATTTTTGTGAGGGGATAAGGACACTGGGATCTCCTGTATCACAGGTTTTTTTTTTTTCCTCCAGAATCTGTACTTTAAAAGAAAGTAAAACCTATAGAATGAGAGAAAAAACAAATAATCCAATTTAGAAATGGGCACAGGACCCAAATAGTCATTTTCCCAAGAAGCTATTCAAAAGGTGTTAAAAAAAACGGTGTTAAACATCACTAAGTATTAGGGCAAGGGAAACCAAAACCACAACGAGATATAAAAAGGACTATCATCCAAAACAATAGATAACAGTATTCATGGGGACATGAAGAAAAGGGAACCCTTGTGCACTGTTAGTGGGAATGAAAAAGTATAGTGCTTGCTCAAAAAATAAAACTACCATTTGACCCAGCAATCCCACTTCTGGGTATGTATCTACATTTTAATATACATACACGTTTGTGTATATATACACATTGAAATACTATTTAGCTGTAAAAAAAAAAAATCCTGCCAACATGGATGGACTTTGGGGACATTAGACTAAGCGAATGAAATAGAGATTTAAAATATAGCACAATTACTATAGTTAACAATACTGTATTGTGAATATGAAAATTGCTCAGAGGAAAAGTTCTCATTACATGGAAGGAAAAAAAATTGGCACTACGTGAAATGCTGAATTTTAACCAATCGTCTTCTGGTAAACATTTTGCAGAATATACATGTATCAAATCATATTGTATACCTTAAACATAAAATGTCTATTACATCTCATTAAAATTGGGTAAAAGTATCAAAAAACGAACATTTAAATGATTGATTTTGAGTTTAGCTCAAAGGGAACAAAATCTTATTTAATACCCAACGGTAGTTACAGCCTGTGAACATGTATTTTTGGTTACTATTTAGCAAGGTAGGTAAATTAAGATGGTATCAAGTTCACACAACAAATTAATAAAAAATTAAATGATTCAAACACAAGTTCATCTGATTACACATTTATACACTTTACGGCTTTATGTCTGCTGCCCTGCTATTGAACATCTTTATGGTGTTCTACGTCTTAGTGAAAATGCCAGAATGTGTCTTCACTCATTGACCCAGTATTAAAAAGAAATCCTGTAAATCATTGTTTCATTCATTCTTTCAAGAAAGAACTTTTGGGTGTCTTACGTTTTACACACTTTGCTTCTTATAACTAGTTGCTTAGAATACAAAATGAACAAACTTGTTTCATCATGGAGATATTAGTCACAGCAGTTGGCCTAATTCTGACTTGAGTGATTCCATTTTCACATGCTTAAATCTTTCTTCTCAGGAAGATAAGTGATTAAACATGACAATTTCATTTTCACTTTTTGCAGCTAAGCTGCTGTTGTGCACCCTCTTAGAAATAAATGTACTTCAGAGAAGATGAACTGATACAAGCACTTTGTAGGTGCTCTAATATTAAACAATTCATAAGCTACTTTAGGATTTAATATGGGTACTTGGAGCTCACTTTGGTTCTCAGGAGTTGGTTGGTTAGAAAAAAAAATTCCATAGTACAGATAAACTAAAATTCTAAATGTGACTCAGCTGCTGTAGGTATTCAGGGAAGTTCACCATCTTGTTATATGTAATATTTAGCTCACTAAGTGGTATAATAAGAATAGTATTATCAAAATATGTAGAATAAAACGCAGCATAAGTCATCTAATGAATTCTTCTCTTCTTCTGAAAAAAGGAAATTAGATCTCTAGATGCATATGCAGAAAACAATGGATTCTGAGAGCCACTGCCCCAGGAAATGGATACCATGGAACAGCATTATTGAATTGAGCTGGAAAAGCCACATCCCTACAAAAATCTCAAAACTGACCCACAATAATGTGTCTCCAGAGAAGGGCTCTACACTGAGGAGAAACTTCTGGCACCGTAATCAAGAGTAGGACAGGGACCAAAAAAAGGTAAATTCTAGATAAAGCACAAAAATAATAGTAAAGGGAAATTTGTAAAGTTATAAAAGCTACCTTACCATATATACCTCCTTGTGAAAGTTCAGAAAGCTCAATGCATGTAAAATGAGCAACACAAAAGTATTAAGGCCTTTATTAGTAGTTTTAGGTTTTTTTAAATTATATCCTCTATGTATTCTACTTTCTTGGTTAGATATTTTTGTTCAGGTACTGGAATTTAGTTGCTTGCCTTCAAATTCTTTTACCTTTACGGTATTATGTTGTATTTATTTGCTCCTGTACTCCTATAATATTCTTAGGATTGTTTTTATTTCTAGAGGATCACTTCTGATTTTTTATTTATATGTCATGCCTTGAATAAATCTCTAACCTATTTAGTGTAGCTGGAAATATACATTAAATTCTGCATGTTTTTTGGGCATGCTTCTCTGGCTTGCATACTTTTTTCGAAAGTGTATCACTCAGTCTATTTTTCATTTTCTTATATTAATAAGCTATCTGGCCTTAATACTAAGGGAAAGAGGTTAGACAATGAGAATGGCTAGATAATATTATAAAAACTGGTAATAATTATACACTTACGGAACTAAGATGAAGTCTTGAGGAATGTATAGTATGCAATGGCTGTATGAACTGCTAGTCTGGACACAGCATAATTCTGTAAAAACTGTTTTCAGTAATCCTAGTAATATTGATAGTATTCCTATTGCTATTCTGAACCCATTCACGTGTAATATGTTATCAAGCAAAATGAGTCAACAAAATATTTTAACTCTGCCACATCCTCTATTTTTTAGAACCAAATACCTATGTGGAAGAAACTGGATAAATATGAATGTGATATAGAAAAAAGGGAAAACTTTACAATTAGTTACACATGGGAATATAAACGCATGTTTTATTTCGAGATTCATATTTTCTGATATTACATACAATAGAAGATAAATACATATATATGTATTCAGATTCAAATTACCTCTAACTTAGTAATGGTGAACATCCATTTTCTTTTCCCTTTAGAAGAATCCAAGGCTAATAGAGAATTGGCTGATTCCATGTGTAGGATGAGCCCAGAGGAAGCAGTCATATCAGGTTGCAAGGTAGCTATCAGTGATAATTAAAACCAGCTCTGAAAGAAACTAGAAAAGGAATCAATGAAATAAAGAACTGGTTCTTTGATAAACAACCAGATTCCTCACACACACAAAGTCCACCAATAAATAAAATCAGAAATGAAAGAATAACAGACACCACAGAAATGCAAAGGATTATGAGATGGAACACCCTAGAAGAAGTGGATAAATTCCTAAAAACATACAATTATCCCAAACTGAATCAGGAAGAAAGATATTAGTAATGAAATGGAATTGGCAATCCAAAGACGCCCCCAATAAACAAAAGTCTAAGAGCAGGTGAATTCTACCCATCAATTAAATACATCTATCATGCTAGCATTACCCTAGCAGAAAAAGCAACTCTAAAAAAAAAAAAAAAAGAAACTACAGGTCAATATCCCTGATGAAGATAGAGGCCAAGTACCTTCCACAAAATATGAGATCACATTCAATAATACATAAAATGGATTACTTACCACCATTAAGTATGATTTATTTCAGGTAAGCAAGGATAGTTTAGTATTCACAGATCAATCAACATGATACACTACATTAACAAAATGAAGGACAAAAACCATATGATCATCCCAATAAAGAAAAAGCATATAGTGAAAAATCAAAATTCATGATAAAAACTGTCAACAAAAGGGGTTAGAGGGAACATACACCTTAATACAAGAGAGGCAATATATGACAAAACTACAGCTAAAATCATACTCAGTGATGCAAAGTGGAGAGTTTGTTCTGCTAGGATCAGGAACCAGACAAGGGTGCCCACACCACCACTTTTATTCAACATAGTATGGGAAGTCCTAGCCACAACAATCAGCCAACAAAAGGAAAGAAATGGCATCCAAATTGGTAAGGAAGAGGCAAAACTGTCACTATTTGCAGATGACATGAAACTATACATAGAAAAACCTTAAAAAAAAGCTGACAAAAAATATTAGAACTAAGGGATCCACAAATAAGAGCCTTGCCCGCCTTGGGACTTGTATGGTGACCCTATCTGTGAAACTAATGCATAGACCCACTCACTGCTGAATACAGCATTCAGCCTCCTTGACTGAGAACCTAACCAGCACACACAAGCAGCTGTTTAGCTCATCTTACAGCCCTACGTACAGTGACACTTGAGTAGAGAGCATAGCAAAACCAGTTGCCCCTTCAGGCCAGGGAATTTAGCACACAATCCTGCTTGATTTGGGCCCCCAAACAATAAACTGTGCTGGCTACATGGCCCATTCTGCTACCCTGCCAATACAAGGAAGCTAATTCATAGCGTCTGTTGATAGGAAACCTGACAAAAGCAATCAAGGAACCACATAGCCCATTATAGCCTTGCTTTTGCAAAGAACCAGGCCAGATTAGAATGGAATGATCTATTCAAAATATTGAAAGAAACAAAAAATGTCAGCCAAGAATACTACACCCAGAAACGCTGTCCTTCCGAAGTGAAGAAGACAGAGGACTTTAACACACAAAGTGAGGAAGCTCATTACCACTAGATCTCTTCAAGAAGTGCTAAAGGGAGTTCTTCAAGCAGAAATAAAAAGACGATGGTAAGCAGAATAAGTCAGAGAAAGAAATATATGAATTCCTCATATGTGGAATTTAAGGAACAAAACAAATGAACATAGAGGGGGATAAAAGAGGCAAACCAAGGAACAGACTCTTAACTCTAGAAAGTAAATTGATGGTTACTGGAGGGGAGGGGTGATGGGTATTAAGGAGAACACTTGCAATGAGCACTGGGTGTTGTATGTAAGTGATGAATCCCTAAATTCTACACCAGAAACCAACATTACACTGCATGTTAACTGGAATTTTAAAAATTTGGAGGAAGAAAAACACATCATAAAACGTGAAGGTAGAGTAAAACTCACAATGGTAAATATACAGTCTAAGTCAAATTCTCTACTATGACAATGTTGGTGATTAGTTCACTTATAACTCTAACATTAATAACCTAAAATGGAAGGGAGAGGGAAACAAACTGAGGGTTGCAGAAAGGAGATGAGGGGATGGGGTAACTGGGTGATGGGTATTAAGGTGGGCACAGGATCTGATGAGCACTGGGTGTTATATGCAACTAATGAATCATTGAACACTACATCAGACACTAATGATGTACTGTATGTTGGCTGATTGAATAAAGGATACATATTTGACATACAAAAAAAGTGTAAAGTTTAGGAATGCTGTAAAAGTTATTAGTTTAAAATAAGATGTTAAAATTTTAAGATTCTATATAAACTTCAATTACAAAGGAAAAAGTGTGTAAGAGTTATACAAGGAACATGATAAAGAAGCCAAACCATGCTGATACCAACAATCATCAAATTACAAAAAAAGACAGGATGAGCAGCAACAATGGACTTACAAGAAGATCAGAAAAACACTAAAATGTCAATAGTACATTATTTGTTATCAACACACTTTAAAGGTTAATGGATTAAAGTTTCCAATCAAAAGTCAAAGTGGCTGATTGGATTAAAAAAGCAAGATCCAACTACATTCTACCTATACACAACTCACTTTAGCTTTAAAGACACAAACTCAAAGTGAAGGGATGGAGGAAGATATTTCAAGCAAATGATAACCAAAAAGAGCAGGGATAGCTATACTTGTATCAAACAAAATAGCTTTGAAACTAAAAAGAAGGTCACTGTGTAATGATAAAAGGTTCAACCTGTCACAAAAATATAGGAGTTGTAAATGTTCATGCACTCAACATTGGAGCTACTAAATATATAAAGCAACAGGAAGCAATAAACAGCAATACGCTAACAGTTGAGGAATTTAATACCCCACTTTCAACAATGGACAGATCATCCAGACAGAATGAATAAAAAGCAATAGATTTAAACACCCTATAAACCTAATAGACCTAACACATACAGAGCATTCTATCCAAAAATAGCAGAATACATATTCTTTAAGCACACATAGAACACTTTCTAGGATAGATCATAGGTTAGGCTACAAAACGGGTCTTCACAAATGTACAAAGACTAAAATCCCAAATACTATTTCAGACCACACTGGTTTGAAACTAGAAATCAGTAACAGAAGGAAAACAAGGAAACAACCTTCTCCTGACAAACCAACGGATCACAAAAGGAATTGATGGGAATTAGGAAAGTATCTTGACACAAAAATGAAAACACAACACACCAAAATGTATGGGATGCAGCAAAAGCAGTTATAAGAAAGATGTTTATAGCTATAAATGAATACATCAAAATAAGAGATCTCAAACAACCCAACTTTCTGCCTCATGGAAGTAGAGAAGAACTAATTAAGCCCAAAGTTAGGAGATGGAAGGAAATAATAAAGGTTAGAGCAGAAAAAGAGGAAATAGTTTTCGTAATATTTGCTATTTTCCTGTTTTTTAAGAGCTGGTCCTGTAAAAAGATAAACCACGTGGACAAACTTTTAGCTATTCTAACCAAAAGGAGAAAGGCAAATCAACTAAATTATAGATTAAAAAATGACATTATGACTGATGCCACAGAAAATACAAATGCTCCTAAGAGGCTACAATGAACAACTATCTGGTAACAAACTAAACAACCTGAACAAAATGAATAAATTCTCAGAAACATACAACCTACTAAGACTGAATCAGGAAGAAACTGAAAATCTGAATAGGACACTTACTAATAAGATTGAATCAGTTATCACAAACCTCCCAACACAGGAAAGCCAAGGAACAGATGGTTTTACTGGTTAACTCCATGAAAAATTTAAAAAAGTGTTAGTGCCAATCTTTCTCAGACTCTTTCAGAAAATTCAAGAAAAAGTAATATTCTTAACTCCTTTTACACAACCAACGTTATCCAAAGACCAAAGGTAGATAAGGACACTACAGAAAAAGAGGGAAAAGGAGAAGAAGAAAAACCTCCTGAATACAGCTGCAAAAATTCTCCATAAAATACTACCAAAGTGAATTTAGCAGCACACTAATAGGATCATCTATCATGTTGAAGTGGGATTCATCCTCAGGATGCAAGAACTGTTCAACATAACCAAATGAAGAACTATGATAAACCACACTGATGGAATGAAAAATAAAAGTCTTAGGATCATCTCACTAGGTGTAGAAAAAGCATTTCACAAAATTCAACATCCATTCATGATAGAAACTCTCAATCCTTTAGCTGTAGAAAGAATGCAGATCAGAATAAAGGCCATATGTGACAAACTCACAGCTAACATATTCAATGGTGAAAGGCTGGAAGCCTTTTCACTAAGATCAAGAAGACAAGAGTGCCTACTCTTACCACTCCCAGTCAACATAGCAGAAATTGTAGCCAAAGAGATCAGGAAAGAAAAAAAAAAAAACGTTTTCAGAATTGCAAAGGAAGAAAAAATAGTCTCCATTTGCAGATAACATGATTTTGCATATAAAAAATTCTAAAGGCCATCAGAATACAAAATCAATACACAGAAATCAGTTGCATTTCTATACACTAACAATGTGACTGAAGAAAGAGAAATTAAGGAGTCGATCCCATTTACAATTGCACCCAAAACCATGAGATACCTAGGAATAAATCTAACCAAAGAGGCAAAGGATCCGTACTCAGAAAACTATAAAATACTCATGAAAGAAATTGAGGAAGCCACAAAGAGATGGAAAAACATTCCATGCTCATGGATTGGAATAATAAACGTCGTGAAAATGTCTATGCTGCCCAGAGTAATCTACACATTCAGTGCAATCCCTATCAAAATACCATCAACACTTTTCACAGAGCTGGAACAAACAATCCTAAAATTTGTATGGAACCAGAAAAAAACGCAAATTGCCAGGTGAATGTTGAAAAAGAAAACCAAAACTGGGGGCATCACGATGACTGACTTCAAGCTCATTACAAAGCTGTGATCATCAAGACAGCATGGTACTGGCACAAAAACAGACACATAGATCAATGGAATAGAATAGAGAGTCCAGAAATGGACCCTCCACTCTATGGTCAACTAAACTTTGACAAATCAGGAATATCCAATGGAAAAAAGACAGCCTCTTCAATAAATGGTGCTGGGAAAATTAGACAGCCACATGCAGAAGAATGAAACTGGACCATTCACTTACACCATACACAATGATAAACTCAAAATGGATGAAAGACCTCAATCTGAGACAGGAATCCATCAAAATCCTAGAGGAGAACATAGGCAGTAACTTCTTCGACATTGGCCACAGAGACCTCTTTCAAGACCTGTGTCTATAGGCAAGGGAAACAAAAGCAAAAATGAATTTGTGGGACCTCATCAAGATAAAAAGCTTCTGCACAGCAAAGGAAACAGTCAACAAAACCAAAAGACAACCGACAGAATGGAAGATATTTGCAAATGACATTATAGATAAAGGACTGGTATCCAAGATCTGTAAAGAACTTCTCAAACTCAACACCCAAAAAACAAATAATCCAGTCAAGAAATGGGCAGAAAACACGAACAGACATTTCTCCAAAGAAGACATACAAATGGCTAACAGACACATGAAAAAATGTTCAACATCACTAACCATCAGAGAAATACAAATGAAAATCACAATGAGCTACCACCTTACACCAGTTAGAATGGCAAAAATTAACAAGACAGGAAACAGCAAGTGTTGAGGATGTGGAGAAAGGGGAACCCTCTTACACTGTTGGTGGGAATACAAGCTGGTACAGCCACTCTGGAAAATAGTATGGACGTTCCTCAAGACATTAAAAATAGAGCTACCCTATGACCTGGCAATTGCACTACTAGTTATTTACCTCAAAGATACAGATGTAGTGAAAAGGGGCACATGCACCCCAATGTTCATAGCAGCAATGTCCAAAATAGCCAAACTGTGGAAGGAGCAAAGATGTCCTTCAACAGATGAATGAATAAAGATGATGTGGTTCATATATACAATGGAATATTATTCAGCCATCAGAAAGGATGAATACCCCCCATTTGCATCAACATGGGTGGAACTGGAGGAGATTATGCTAAGTGAAATAAGTCAAGCAGAGAAAGACAATTATCATATGGTTTCACTTGTATGTGGAACATAAGGAATAGCAGGGAGGACCACAGGGGAAGAGAGGGGAAACTGGGAAGAAATCAGAGAGGGAGACAAACCATGAGAGGCTCTGGACTCTAGGAACCAAACTGAGTGCTACAGAAGGGAGGGGGTGGAGGGATGGGGTAACCGGGTTATGGGTATTAAGGAGGGCATGTGTTGATGACCACAGGGTATTATATACAACTAATGAATCGCTGAACACTACATCAAAAACTAATGATGTACTATATGTTGGCTACCTGAACATAATAAAAAAAAAATGATACTGTATCACATATCTCAAAGTTGCTAAGAGAATAAATCTTAAATCCTCATCACAAGAAAGAAGAATGTTAACTAGTCTTGTGATAATTTTTCAATACATCCAAATATCAAGTCATATACACCTGAAGCTAATATGTCAATTTTACCTCCATAAAAACATAAATGACACAAATGAAAATGTAATTATTTGCTAACAATGAAATATTTGTAATGTCTACACATTAACATTTGTTATGAATATTTAATAAACAGTAAGCATTAAAGTTAAGCCCATATCTCAATCCATAGAGTATTTATACAAGAACTAGAGAAAACAATGGAGCACATCCTCTATATACTATACTATGATCTATTCCTAAGGCTCAACCCAATGGAAAATGACTTACATTCTGCAGAAAGTAACCATCCCCCAATTCCCTAACTCTCTGAAAGTTTGTTAAGATAATTCTATTATATGTCTGATATGTTTTATGAACATATGGATTGATAGCCCTTAACTGTGGGGAAATTAATAAATTAGATTATAGGGCACCTGGGTGGCTCAGTTGGTTAAGCGACTGCCTTTGGCTCAGGTCATGATCCTGGAGTCCCGGGATCGAGTCCCACATCGGGCTCCCTGCTCAGCAGGGAGTCTGCTTCTCCCTCTGACCCTCCCCCCCTCATGCTCTTTATCTCATTCTCTCTAATAAATAAATAAAATCTTTAAAAAATTAGATTATAAAGACTTCTCTCTCTGAAAAAAGAGAGGAAATAAGTGACAAAATTGCAGCAGGATGTAATTATCCAATAAGATATTGATATCTAGATTAGAAGATTGATCTTTCTCCCACTTCTTCAGTATTGTCACTGTAGGAAAACAGTGACATGCTACAGATACTTAAATATGTCTCCAAATAGGTGTTTTCCTTAAAATCTGAGCAATTGTTTGCTTGAATAATTTCATTGTATACACTTAGTGTACTGAGAATTTACATTCTCTGCAATATTCTTGAGCATTCTAAGTGGTTCTATCACATCACTTGTAGGCTGTTAAATTACTATGTGTGATTTTGAAACAAAAGACATTTTCTTCGGGTACACACATACACAGCACAATTAGATTCAGTAAAATGATTCTGAAGGCATTCCACACATTAAGGTTTGCAGTTTCATACCAAAAATCACTTTTTTTTTTGTTCTTAGCTCCTTTCTAACCAATGATGTGCAATCAATACTACACTTCAACTCAAATAATCTTTCACACCCTTCCCTAAAGTTTTTGAAAACTTATTGGAATTTAAAATCAATTGGAAGAAACCTAGCAAAATACCCTGTAAACCAAAGTAACCCATCCAATTCTTCACTCAGTTACCATAACACAGTGTACCAATACATCTGATAAATCCTTATGATTATTGTCTGTCCATCCAAAGCATTAAAACCCACTGATATATAATCAGAGTGAAGAAGGGTGTTTGGTGAAAACCAATTGGAAAGAGATAATTTTAAGATGGCTATTTGTCTCCATTTATTGTTAACTATTCCATTCATTTTGTTGTTATATTTAAGCAATAGAAAAAGAGCCAAGAAATAAGCAAAAAAAAATCACCTAACACCACTGAGAAAAAATTACTACTAAATAGTTTCTATCCTTACAGAAAACATAATTCCTGCGATTTATGTATACATGTTATTTACCTACAGATACTTATTCACAGATGTCTTTCACACCTATAAGATCTTTGCCTCCAGCATCGTTGCTGGTTCCTGTCTCCTTGTTTGATCTTGCAACTTTGTACAAGAAATAAGTAAAGGCTAAGGCAGAGGTATAAGTTGCCTCACTATACATTGAAAGTGTGCCCAAATACACACAGGATCCTTATTAAAAGATGGGATCATATTTTGTTCCTTCCAAATTTTAGGACATCTTTGTTCATTACCTGATTACTAAGATAATGAAATAGAGACTTCAAGGGTCACAAATGACAAAAATATGATCTGCAAAATTTGCTCAGGAAAGTCACTGAACAAATAGTTATGACTGCAACAACAGTAAAAACAAATCCTGAAGAGGGGAAACATAGGATTACCAGAGTTTCCATATTGATATATTCAAATAGTCCAGTTTTCAGCATCAACCAACACTGAGGTGTATAAAGAAGGCATGCTCTATACACAGGAAAGAAAGCAATCAATTGAAATCACTCGTAAGGAAGCAGAAACATTAGGATTAGTAGAAAATACTTTTAAACACTTATTGTAAACATCTTCAAAGAACTAATGGAAACTGTGTAAGGAACTAAAACCAAGAGAATGAAGTCCCATCAAATAGAAATTATGAAAAAGATATATATCAAGTATAGAGTTGAGAACTACAATAACTGAAATGGAAAATTTGCTAGAGGAGTTCAACAGCAAATAGGAGCAGGCAGAAAGAGATTTAGTGTCTTTCAAAATGGATTAGTTCAGACTATCTGATCTGAGAAACAGAAAAAAAAAATATCAAGACAAGGGAACACATCCCAAGAGACCTGTTGGGCACAACCAAGCACATGAGCACTATGACAATGAAAGTCCCATCAGGTGAGTGATAAAAAAAAGGAGAAGAAAGACTATTAAAAAAAATAAGGCTAACAAATCCCCAAACTTGATGGAAAACAATCTATACCTTAAAGAAGTTCAGTGACCTTCAAGTAAAGATACACTTCAAGACCCACATTAAGACACATATTCAAACTGTCAAAAGCCAAAGTCAAAGAGACTCTCATAAAATCTGCATGAGAAAAGCAACTTATCAAATAACAAAGGGTGCTCAAAAATATTAACAGCTGATTTTCAAAACCATATAGTCTACAGGAAGAGGATACCTTCAGTTTTGACAAAAAAAAATCTATTTAAAAGAAGACTTCATAAATCGATAATTGTAATTATGTGTTATTGGGCAAACAATGTACAAAGATGTAGTTTTAAAAGTGACATCATAAGGGGAGAATGAAAATATATAGACACAAAGTGTTTGCATATTAACTGAAATTAAGTTGGTAATAATCTGATCTATAAAGATGTTAATTGTAATTTTCAGAGTAACCACTAAGAAAATAACTGGAAAATACATAATATAAATTATGACAACGGAATTAAAATGGTATAATGTAAAATATGTTTAATATGAAAAAGATAAAAAACAAAGTTAAAAAAATCAGGCTGGTAGAAGTAAGTCCTTCTTTCAAGTAATTACATTAAATGTAAATGGGCCAACCTCTTCAGTTGAAAAGGCAGAGATTGACAGACTAGATTAAAAAAAAAAAAAGATCCAACTATGGGCTGCCTACAAGAGACTTGAAATCCAAAGATACAAATAGGTTGAAAGTAGAAGTATGATAAAATGTTTTCCAGGCAAACAGTAACCACAAGAGAGTTGGAATGTCTGTACAAATACCAGACACAGTAAACATTAAGAACATTCATTAATAGAAAGAAAGACTTTATATCAATCAGAGAAAGACATGTATCATATGACCTCACTGATATGAGGAATTTTTTTTTTTTTAAAGATTTTATTTATTTATTTGAGAGACAGAATGAGAGACAGCACGAGAGGGAAGAGGGTCAGAGGGAGAAGCAGACCCCCCGCTGAGCAGGGAGCCCGATGTGGGACTCGATCCCGGGACTCCAGGATCATGACCTGAGCCGAAGGCAGTCGCCTAACCAACTGAGCCACCCAGGCGCCCGATATGAGGAATTCTTAATCTCAGGAAACAAACTGAGGGTTGCTGGAGTGGTGGGGGGTGGGAGGGATGGGGTGGCTGGGTGATAGACACTGGGGAGGGTATGTGCTATGGTGAGTGCTGTGAATTGTGCAAGACTGTTGAATCACAGATCTGTACCTCTGAAACAAATAATACATTATATGTTAAAAAAAAAAAAGAAGAAGAAGATAGCAAGAAGGAAAGAATGAAGGGGGTGAAATCGGAGGGGGAGACGAACCATGAGAGACGATGGACTCTGAAAAACAAACTGAGGGTTCTAGAGGGGAGGAGGGTGGGGGGATGGGTTAGCCTGGTGATGGGTATTAAAGAGGGCACATTCTGCGTGGAGCACTGGGTGTTATGCACAAACAATGAATCATGGAACACTACATCAAAAACTAATGATGTAAGGTATGGTGATTAACATAATAAAAAATGGGAAAAAAATAAAAAAAGAAAGACTTTATAAATTATAAAAGGGTCAATCCATTAAGAAAATATAATATTTATCACATATACACAGTTAAAAAGCAACATTTCAAAACACAAGAAGCTAAAGCTGACATAATTTAAGGTAGAAATAGTTCACCATGAATGAATAGAACTTTCAGTACCCCACTTTAAATAATGAATACAACAAGTAGAGAAAGGATCAACCAGAAAATAAAGAACTGACAACAGTACAAACCAAATAGAATTGAGAGCGATCTACAGAAACCTCCATCTATCAACATTAGAATACACATTCTTCTCAACTGTACATGGAACATTCTATAAGACAAACCATATATTGGTTCATAAAACAAGAATCAATGGATTTTTAACAGTGAAATAATGCAAAATATATTCTCTGACTACAATGGAATGAATTTGGAATCATATACAGAAGGAAATTTAGAAGCTAACATGTGGAAATTAAACACATACTGCTAAATAACTAATGGATCAAATAATTAAATTATACAATAGTTTGAAATTAAAAATAAAAACACAGTATAAAAACTTGTGGTATGCACAGAAAATAGTGCTCAGAGGGAAATTTATAGCTCTAAATACCTACATCAAAAAAGATGGGAAAAAAACCTATAACCTAACTTTCTACTTTAAGAAACTAAAGAAAAATTAAAGGCAAGAAAAAGAAAATATGAATGAAATAAAACAGCAAAAACAATGAAAAAGAACTAAAATAGTTTTTTTTTAAAAAAAGATCAAAAACATGAACAAACTAAAGAAGTTAAAAAGAAATCAAATTACCACATTTAGGAGTAGACGTGTGGACATTAGTCCTGATCTTAGAGAAATTGATGAGAGAATAGTATGAAAACTTCTAAGCTGCACATTACTAGACCAGCCAGATGGAATAGATGCATAGTGAAATATATGAGGAAGGGCACGGAGCTTCCACGCCCCCACTGAGCATGCTACTCTCCCCAAATCTCTATGTGTTCACCATCCTGGAAACTCTTTGAACTCCATCCTTTCTGGTTTTAATGGAAGCTTCATTACATAAGCATGGTTGATTAAATCACTCACTATTGGAAGTTGATTCAACCACCAACCACTCTCCCTTTCCCTGCCATAGGGAAGGGTGGTAGGACCCCAATTCTCTAATCACATGGTTTGCTCCATGGGCAATGAGTCCCAATTCTTAGGTGTTTTCCACAAGGTGTTTCATTAACTTAATACAGAAACTGTTATTGCTGTAATCACTTTGCAAATTCCAAGTCTTCGGGGAGCTGTGTGCCAGAAACAGATAAAAACCAAGTATCTATTTCTAATTATAAATTGAAATATTACAGGTATCATGAAAATGTTCAGGAATTTGTGGTGATTGTGCAACACTGTGAACATACTAAAAACCAATGAATCACACAAATTAATGTCGATAAAATAGTGAGTTTCATGTTACATATAAATTTGACTCAATAAAAAACATTTTAAGAGAATCCAATGGGTTTTAGTACTAAAAGATTCAGTAACAAATACAGCTAAATGAATAAGCTCAACAGTAGAATGGAAAGCTCAAAGGGGTCTATAAACATGCAGTTAGAACAACAGAATTACATAATCTGAACAAAAGAAAGAAAAAAAGAGAACTGCTTGGAGCTTTAGGCAATTACAGGACTACAAGAAAAAAAAAATCTATCAGTCATACCATCTGAGTCCCAGAAGAGTAGGCTGAAAGAATAAAAAAATATTTTGGCCCTAATTTGGCCAAAGACATAAACCTAAAACTCAAAAAAGTGAACAAACCTCAAACAGGATAAACCTAAATAAATCAATGGCAAGAGACATCATAGTTAATAATCTTGTAAAAACTGAAGACAAAGAAATTCTCTTGGAAGCAGCCAGTGGGAAACCACTCTTTATCAACTGAGGTAAAACAAGATCTGGCCAGATTTCATAACAGAATTTATGGAATTTATGGAAATTATGGATGTAGAAGGAAATAAAATGGCATTTTTATTAGGCTAAAAAGAACTGTCAACACAGAATCCTTTATTTAGCAAAAATATCCTTTGAGAATGAGTGAAAAATCAAGATACTCTCGCAGATGAAGGAAAACAGATTTTTTTTTTTTGTAGGCCAACATACCTACCCTAAGGAATGTCTAACAGAAGTTCTGTAAACACAATGGAAACAATAAAAAGAAATTTTGTAATATTAGGAAGAAATGGCAATAAAAACAGAAAAAAAATATGGGAATTCAACAGATTTTCCTTCTCTTGAGATTTCAAAATCATGTTTCAAGCAAAAATTATAATATTAATATGATCTTTTTGCACAGTAAATATTTACACCATTTTGATTATAAATGGGAGAGGGCGCTCCGCCCCTAGATTCGACTGGCAGCGCAGCCCCCCAGCCTCGCACTGGTGTTGGATGTGAGAGCCTGTGCTTAAGTAAGAAATCAGTCATTAGAAACATTCAAGCAAAGGTTGGACAACTAATTTTCTGGAACAAAAGGAAACTCATGCATCAGAAAAGGTGACTAATAAACATACCAATAGAATATGGCTGCACAAATACCAGAATCTAATCAGATAAAACAGTTTAAGGAATTTCTTGGAACCTACAATAAACTTACAGAAACCTGCTTTTTGGATTGCATTAAAGACTTCACAACAAGAGAAGTAAAACCTGAAGAGACCATCTGTTCCGAACATTGCTTACAGAAATAGTTAAAAATGACACAAAGAATATCCATGAGATTTCAGGAATATCATATTCAGCAGAATGAGGCCCGGGCAGCCAAAGCAGGACTTCTTGGCCAACCACGATAGAGAAGTCCTAATGGATGGACTTTTGATGAAAGATTGCCAGCAGCTATTGTGATGGAAATGAGGATTCATCTGATAGAATCCCCTGAAAGCAGTAGCCACCATATTAAACTGTCTGTCCTAACTTTGGCAAATGGAAACAACTGGAGAAACAAAATTGCTATTTACCGAGAATAATCAAAATAGGAGGTCTTATTGTTGAATGAAAATAATAAGATGCAACATTTGTTGAGGCCTTAAGATTCAGCAGCTTGGTAATTTCATTAGAAAAATAAACCATTGTTTCTTCAATTGTGACTGTTAATTTTAAAGCAAAATATGTGTTCAATCATGTATGAGATAGAATTTTTTATTACTAAAAGTAAAATAAATGGAAATATCACTGAGCAGTTGTTTATACTATATATATAGTACCATAGTATTCTGACTGGACTGTGGATACGTTGAAATGTTTTTCAATCACGATCATCCTCCAAGTATTCCTGTTCATTCATGTCTGCCTCAAATTGCTGGTAAATACATAAAATAGTTACTTGCTAATCATTTCAATGCACGATCGTTTCTTGCCTCCCTTCTTGTGTCAGGGTGGCCATTATACATTTGTATCCTAGGCATATTTTTTCATATGTCTACAGGAAACATCCCATCTGAGACTACCTTGTGAATGTGTAAGAGTTGACTAGTATGCTCTAGTGGAGACTGTGTTTTGTGTTTTGTTCAAAAGCTGAGTCCAACATGAATGGTTCTCAGTCCAACATTATACAGTGTATTCTCATCCATGATGTGTGATCAGTGCAATAAAAAGTGAACTGAAAAAAAAAAAAATAAATGGGAGAGGGCAAAAGGATATAGACACTTCAGTCAAATTGGTAAAATGTTAACAGCATGGATTTTTCTGTTATTTTTATGTAACAATCTTAGAGCAAGCACTAAAGAGCCATATAAAGAAATACACAGGGGCGCCTGGGTGGCTCAGTCGTTAAGTGTCTGCCTTCGGCTCAGGTCATGATCCCAGGGGCTCAGGTCATGACTCCAGGGTCCTGGGATCAAGCTCCACATCGGGCTCCCTGCTCGGCGGGAAGCCTGCTTCTCCCTCTCCCACTCCCCCTGCTGTGTTCCCTCTCTCGCTGTGTCTCTCTCTGTCAAATAAATAAATAAAATCTTAAAAGAATACACTAAAAAATACTAGAAATAAACATTTTTTAGAATTCCATTTTTAAGTGACCTCAGAAAAGCAGAAAAAGAAAACAAAAATACAGAAATATTAAACAGAAAAAAGAAAACAGACTTAAATCTTATTAGAGAATAATAGTAAATGTAAATTGTTTAAATATTGAAAAGAAAGATCAACAAGTGGAAAAAAGCACATCACCTAATAATGTGTAGACAAACTCATTTCAAGTATAATGGTATAAATAGGGTGAAAATAAGTGATAGAAAAATATATACTATAAAATCATTAATCAAAGGTAAATAGGAGTAGCTCTGTTAATATTAGATAAAATTTACCTCACAACAAAGAAAATTACCAAGGACAGAGAGGGTAAATTTTACAATGATGAAAGCCCATCAAGTAGATAGAGGAATCTTAAAGCAATGAGCAACAGACCTACAAAAAAGGAAAAGGAAAAAAGAGATAAATCCAGAATTCTACTTGGAGACATCAACATCTCTCTCACAATACTTGATAGAAATAAAGAGGAAATTAGCAAGGATTAAATGAAAGAAGTACAACCAACCAACAGGATTTACTCAACTTCTAAAGACTAGTCCCCCAAACAACAGTAGAATGCATATAATATTTATCTGTCCATGGAATATATCCAAGATAGAACATATCTTAATCATAAAACAAACCTTAACTAATTTTTATTTTTTTAAGATTTCAGAGAGAGAGAGAGGGAGCGCACGCGTGCGCACAAGCGAGCGAGAGCACATGGGGATGAAGGGCAAAGGAAAAGAGGGTCCTAGGCAGAATCTCTACTGAGCACAGAGCCCTACAGAGCGCTCAGTCTCACAACCCTGAGATTATGACCTGAGCCGAAATCAGGAGTTGGACGTTCAACCAATTGAGCCACTCAGGCCCCCAACCTTAACTAATTTTTAAAGAACTGCAATCATACAAATTAAGTTTCCCGACTGCATTGAATGCAAAATAGAAAATAACATAAAGACAACAAGAAAATCTTCAAATACATGGAAAATTAATGATACACTTTAAAATAATACATAGGTCAGAGAGGAATTTACAGAGAAAGTAATAAATCATGCATAGAACTAAATGAAAAATAGAGAATATTAAAATATGAAGGGCACAGCTATCTCATGTCTGAGAGGGAAATTTATATAACTAAAGATTTACATTAGAAAACCAGGAAAGACCTTAAAACAATAACCTAATTACCTTCCTCAAGAGACTAGAATACAGAAAAGCAAAGTAAACCTAATGCAGGCATAAGGAAGGACATAAAGAAAAGCAGAAATCAATAAAATGAAGCCAGCAAAACAAAGAATCAATGAATCAAAAGGTTATTTCTTCAACAAATATCAGTGAAAGTGACAAGCCTCTAGAAAGGCTGACAAATGTAAGAAGAGTGAAGATATAAATCTCAGATTTAGAAGAAGAATAGGAGATACCATAACAGATCCTATAGTCATTTCAATTCCTTGGAAATGACAAATTTCCCAAAATTAATCAAAATGAAATGACAATCTGGGGCGCCTGGGAGGCTCAGTTGGTTAAGCAACTGCCTTCGGCTCAGGTCATGATCCTGGAGTCCCGGAATCGAGTCCCACATCGGGATCCCTGCTCAGCAGGGAGTCTGCTTCTCCGTCTGACCCTCTTCCCTCTCGTGCTCTCTCTCAAATAAATAAAATCTTAAAAAAAAAAATACTTGGGCTTCTAAAAAAAAATGAAATAGACAATCTGAATAGACCTGTTACTTCTAAAGAAATTGAATTTGTAATAAGAAATATTCCAAGTAGAAATATCTAAGTCCACATGATTTTGCTGGAGAATTCACACAAGCATTCAAAAATAAACATCGCTAACTTTGCAGGACAATATATCAAAATACAAATGTCAGTTGCGTTTCTACAGTCTTAACAGATAGATGGAAACAAAATTATACAGAATCTGTGTCATGAAAATTCTATAAAATTGTCTAAAGAAATCAAAGAAGCTCTGTATCAATGGCTAGAAGCACTCCATCATGGACTGAAAAATTCAAGACTAGTGATCTTAACTATCCCCAAGCTCATCTATAAGTTTAATGTAATTTCTATCAAATCTCAGAAATAGTTTTTTAGACATAGACAAACTTATTTCCTTTTTTCTTCCATTTTTTATTTAAATTCTAGTCAGTTAACATACAGTGTTGTATTAGTTTTAGGTGTAGAATATAGTGATTCCACACTTCTGTACAACAACCAGTGCTCATCACAAGTGCCCTCCTTAATGCCCATCACCCAGTTACCTCATCCCCCACTCCCAGCCTCCCCTTCAGCAACCCTCAGTTTGTTCTCTGTAGTTAAGAGTCTCTTTTATGGTCTGCTTCTTTTTCTTTCCCCTATGCTCATCTGTTTTGTGTCTTAAATTCCACATATGAGTGAAATCCTATGGTATTTGTCTTTCTCTGACTTATTTCACTTAGCGTAATACCCTCTAGTTCCATCCACATCATTGCAACTGGCAAGATTTCATTCTTTTTTTATGGCTAATATTCCATTATACACACACACACACACACACACACACACACACACACACACACACATCTTATTTATCCATTCATCAGTAGATGGACATTTGGGCTGTTACCATAATGTGGCTAGTGTTGCTGCTATAAACATTGGGGAGCATGTGCCCCCTCAAATCAGTATTTTTGTATCCTTTGGGTAATTACCTAATAGTTCAGTTACAGAGTGGTAGGGTAGTTCTGTTTTTAACTTTTTGAGGAATCTCCATACTGTTTTCAAGTGGCTGCACCAGTTTGCATTCTCACCAACAATGTGAGAGGTTCTCTTCTGCATCCTTGCCAACATCTGTTGTTTCCTGAGTTGTTCATTTTAGCCATTCTGACTGGTGTGAGGTGGTATCTCATTGTGGTTTTGATTTCTATTTTCCCTAATGATCGATGATGTTGAGCATCTTTTCCTGTGTTTGTCAGCCATCTGTATATCTTCTTTGGAAAAATGCCTCTTTGTGTCTCACAAACTTATTTTAAAATTTATGTGCAAAGTACAAATGATAGAATTTTTCAAAAAAAATTTTAGAAAAGAATATAATGGGAGAAATTTCTCTATCCAGCATTAAGGCTTATCATATAACTATAGTAATCAAGACAATGTGGTATTTCCTTTAGACAAAAAGACTAAAGGAAAAAATTAGAGAACCCCAAAATTTACCAACATAAATATGTCCAACTGATTTTTTTTTTACAAGGGTTAAAAAGCAGTTCAGTAAAGAAAAGATCACCTTTTCAAAAAACAATCCTGAAACAATCGGATATCTAAATGTATCTCAACCTTAACTTCATACTTTGTACACAATTTAAATAATATTTAGGGGTACATGGGTGGCTCGGTCAGTTAATCATCTGACTCTTGATTTCAGCTCAGGTCATGATCTCAGGATTGTGAGATCAAGTCCTGTGTCGGGCTCCACAATGGTATGGAGCCTGCTTAAGATTCTTACCCTCTCTCTGTGCCCCCTCACATGCTGTAAATAAATAATTACAATATAATATAATATAATAATATAATATAATATAATGTTTTTAAAGGGTAAAACATTTAGTTAAAAACTCAAGAAAAAACTTTGTGACCTAGGGCTAGGTAAAGAGTTCTTAGAGTTCAAACTAGAATCACAATCCCTGAAAGAAAAAATTGTGAACTACATCAAAATTTAAAACTTTGGGGGTGCCTAGGTGGCTCAGTCAGTTAAGCATCCAACTCTTGATATCAGGCCAGATCTTGATCTCAGGGTTGTGAGTTCAAGCCCCAAGTTTAAGTAGGCTCCAAGTATGGAGCCTTAAAAAAAATAATAAATTTAAAAACTATGCCTTGGTAAAGGCCCTGTGAGGATTAAAAAAGAAAGAAAAAAGCCAGAATACTGAGAAAGTTAAATTTCTAAATTTGACAAATGCCTTCTACCTAGAATATTTAAATTGGTAGACTTAGTTGGTGGGGGAGGGACCCAAAACTACAATGAGAAAATAGACAAAATACATGTACAGACATTTCATTGAAGTGGATATATTTATCCACACACACACAGAGTAATATAATATATACAACTTAGTGCCCTATATGGGTGCCCTAGATTATACACACACACACACACACACACACACACACACACACACATAAAGCACCCATAAAATATGTTTTATTAGCCAGTAAGGAAAGTTTAGTTAAGACCAAAATGAAATATCAATAGCTCCTATCAAAACCCCTCAAGTAAAAATAAATTGTACCAATACCAAATGCTGGTAAAAATGTGGGGAAAATGCATCATTCACGCACTGCTTCAAGAAATGTTAACTGATCCAGCCATTCTAAAATTCACTTGGCAATTTCTTAAAAAATCTAAACATGCACTTCCTATATAATCCAGGAATTGTAATGTTTGGCATTAATTTCTATTAAAAGAGATCTTATGTTTGTACAAAATCTGCATACAAATTTTTATAGCAGCTTGGTCACACCTTTAATATGTGAATTGTTAAACAAACAGTGGTACATCCATTTCATGGAATATGACTTATCATTAAAGACACTATTGATACACATAACATCTTAGATCCAGTCCAACAATTATCTTGAGCATAAAAAGTCAATCTTAAATGGTTACAAGCTATATGACTCTACTTATCAGCATTCTTGAAATGACAAAATTAGAATGATGAAAACAGATTCGTTGTTGCCAGGGGTTGAGGTAGTAATAGGCACAGGTGGCTGTGACTCTAAGAGAGTAACATGTGGGATCCTTGTGATAAAACTATTCTGCATCTTGACTCACATAGTGGTGACATGAATGTAAACATTCGATAAAATAGCAAATAACTAAACACACACACATGCACAAATTTAGTGCATGTAAAACTGGTGGACCTGAATAAGGTAAAAAGATTTTTTTAATGCTAATATCCTTGTTATGATTTATAGTTTAATTAAGAAAAATGTTTCCATCTTGGGTAAATTGGATAAAGAATATAGGGACCTCTCTGTTATAACTATGTGTGAATCTATAATATCACAAAATAAAAAGCTAGAGAAAGAGAAATAAAAGAGCAACAAAATAGTTAATTTAGGGATAAGAAAATGTAAAGAGGAAATAGATTTTATAACAAGAAAAAAAGAATACTATTTCTAAAAAGTTATATACTTCTTTAAGTACATGGATGCACATCTCAATTTTTTTTAATTTATACCACTGTAGACTAGATTGTTGAAAGCATTGTTCTGTGAAGTTATTCTATCTGGAAAAAAAAAAAAAGCATATTCTTTTTATAATCTGATCCTATTTGCCGGAAATGTTAAGCTGTTATATTTGTATCATACTATTTCAAACTAAAAAGAATATCTCTATTAGTACCTAACATCCTGATTCCTTAGTGCTTAAATTGGAAGGCTTGAAAATGAAAGTTTTAATTGAATTCCTAAAATGTACCAGTTTGCACCAGCATGAAATAACTTTCTAAGATATTCTATTCAAGCCATCAGTACATTTAACGCAATCTCTATCAGGATTCCAATGGCATTTTTTACAGAAGTAGAAAAATAATCCTAAAATTCATATGGAACCATTAAAGACCCCAAATAGCCAAAGCAATCCTGAGAAGAAAGAACTAGAGACATCAAAAGTCCTGATTTTAAACTATATTAAAAATCTCTTGTAATCAACACATTATCATACTGGCACAAAAACAGACACATAGACCAGTGAAACACAATTAAGAACTCGGAAATAAGCCCATACAAAAATGGTCAACTAGTATTTGGCAAGAGCCAAAAATATTCAATGGAAAAAAAGATGTTCTCTTCAACAAATGGTGCTGGGAAAATTAGACATTTACATGTTAAAAGAAAATGAAATTAGACCCCTATCTTTCACCATCATGAACATTAACTCAAGAAGGATTAAAGACTTAGAAGAAAACCTAGAAATAAAGCTCCTTGACATGGTTCTTGGCAGCAAATTTTTGGATATGACATCTAAAGCACAAGCAACAACATAAAAAAGAAAAAAACTAAAACAAGTGGGACTACATCAAACTAGAAGGCTCTGCACAGCAAAGGAAGTCATCAAGAAAATGAAAAGACAACCTATGGACTGGGGAAAATATTTACAAACCGTGTATGTGATAAGGGGTTAATATGCAAAATATGTAAAGAACTCCTACAACTCAATAGCAAAAAATATATATATATATGTGTATATATATATATACACATATATATATATAATTTAAAATGGGCAAAGGCCTTGAATAGACAGTTTTTCCAAAGAAGATAGTCAAATGTTAAACAAGTATGTGAAAAGATGTTCAACATCATTAATCACAAGAAAAATGCAAATCAAAACCATAATGGTAGAAGATATCACGTCATAACTGTTCGAATGGCTAGTATCAAAAAGACAAAGAAAACAAATATTGGCAAGAATATGGAGAAAAGGAACCTTGTGTACTTTTGGTGGGAACCTCCGTTTGTTATAGCCACTATGGCAAACAGTATGGTAACTTCTCAAAAAATCAGAAAAAGAACTGCTCTATGATTCTGCAATTCTACTTCTGGGTATTTATCTGAAGAAAATGCAGTTACTCTGTTGAAGAGGTATCTGCCACCTCCTTTTTCATGGCAGCATTATTTACAATAGCCGAGATATGGAAACAACATAAGTGTCTGTTGATGGATGAATGGATAATGTAATTATCATGCAATTGTAGAGTGTGTATTTACACACACACACACAGGCATAAACACACACAGTGGAATACTATTCAGCCATAAAAAATGGTAATCCTGCCATTTGTGATAATATGGATCTTGAGGGCATTATGCTAAGTGAAGTAAGACGAAAAAGGACAAATACATTATGTCCACTTAGATATGGAAGCTAGCAAAACCCAACTTACGGAAAAAGGGACCAGATTTGTGGTTGCCAGAGGCAAGGCGAAGAGGGTAGGGAAATTGGGTGAAGGTGGTCAAAAGGTACAAACCTCCGGTTATAATAAGAATTAGTTTTGGGGATGTAATGTATATGATGGCTATAATGAGAACTGCAATATGGTATATTTGAAAGTTGCTAAGAGAATAGATCCCAAAAGTGCTCAACACTGGGAAAAATTATTTTTGTAACTATATAATGTAATGGATGTTGCTTAATGTGGTAATCATTTTGCAATATATGTAAGTCAAATCATTACCTTACATGTACATGGTGGTATATGTCAATTATATCTCAATAAAGCTTCAAGGAAAAGAAACATTCTGTTTGAACTATGAGGTATTTACCCATCACTAGATGGTCACATGGTTCTTTCATCTCCTTTTTTTCTTTATACTGATGGGGGTCTGCCGATGATGATATGGTATGTTGATAATCATAAAAACTTGGTTTTCTAGCCAAATGCAAAAATCTGTTCTATATCAAATACATCTTGACATTATGACTACAAATTATCTTCAGTCTGTGCTTCTACCCAAGCTAGAAACTCTGAAGCATAGTTATTAAAATGTTCTGTCATTGTAGTTTTTATTCCAAAGCATAGGAGATTAACATTTTTTTCTTTTTTCCACCCTTTCTTAAGCACTAAGGACTCCAGAGGCTTCTTTAGTAGATAAAACCATTATGTTACACTTTATAAATTGTGTAGCAACTGTCAGTCACAGAATAGCTTCTTTTAGGGTAATTTATTAGCTTGAACACATGATAAGCACTCCATATTCTACAACCATGTCAAATAGATCTGAATTCAACTACTTTTGTGTGAGAGAGGAACTCATCCTCTTCTATATTCCCTTAGGGTCATTTTTAATCTTTCAACTCAATGTATATTTCTTATGTACTTTCTACATGCCAGACATTGTGTTAGGCACATAAACAAATATTATAAATAGAAAAGTATGGTTCCAGTCTCAAGATATTTAGAAATTACAAAGGAAGAAAAACCCTGCTCAAGTATTTACAGTAAAGTATGGTAAATGTTCTAAGGAGCCCTCTTGCTCTTATGTTGATTTATTCTTCAGTCTGATGCCAGTCCTTGATCTTAAATCCATTATTTGTAGATAAATACCATATTGAATCAGCATGGTAGTTAAAGACAACCTGGTGATAATCCACCTGATCTCTTTTGAAAATTCTGTCCCAGAAAAAAATATAAAGAAAAACCACAACAACACTCAATTTTTAGCTTAATAATTTATCTTTTGATGGTTCCTTTTCTGATCTTTGTTGAAAATTAAATTTAAGGCCACAGAGACATATATAGTCCATTTATTCTAAAAGGCTAATCAATAATCTGTCGGTCTTCAAAAGAAATGTAGAACCTACATTCTATTTTCCTCATTGTGTTCCTTAGATTGGTTTCCTGAATAAACTGTTTGGTGGGGGGTAAACTTCAGGCTCCTTTTTTTTATTGCATATTCACATATTAATTTCTAGGAATACATGTTTTTGGATTCTTGTTATTAGTAAGGCAGGCACTAGTGACAGAAAGATATAAATGAGATGGGTATTGTGGAGCTATTATGTATTTATTACTTGATCCTTCTCTTTTTTTATTGTTTAATCTTTATAACATCCCCAAGTTTTTATAATTTTCCTATCCTTATGACAAAACTAAGGCTATATTACTTAGCCTAAAGTACAATAATACATTAACAAAATATCAGAGTAAGAAAATTTCTAGCATAAAAAGTACCCTATTAACAAATGATTAAAAAGTTCTGTTTGATGTAAAAATCTTGGTATACTAAATGGCCCTGATAGCTTTCTAGTCTGAAATAAAGATGTGTGCTTTGAAATTTGAAAATTCTCAAATACAGCCAATGAAATCTTTTCTGGTGAAGTTTTATAGTAATTTCAACTATATATTTGGTTTGAGACTTGATTTCAAATACTACTTCACGTTCCTCCTTAACACAAAGGTAAGTAAAGAATTGCCACTTAGGGCAGAGTGACTTGTACAAGGATAGAATTCATTTGATGCATTTGGAACTAACATAAAAACGAATTTGTTAAGAGAAGAGTAAATTGGAAGATAAATTTTTCCCTTTTTGTTTTTGAGGATAAAATGATTTTTGGCAGCTCTATTAATCTAATTATCTCCCAGACAGGATTTTGAGAGCAGTAAATAATTTGGGAGACATCATTTTTTTGCAATGTAGTTCTATATAATTTACTCATTCATTCAGTTTTTCAGTATAGGTGAGGAGTCATTTTTACCAAGTTCTCCTAATTGTTACATGTATTCATTTAGATCACTCCAACCTGAATGTTTACAAATTAGGAAAATAACCTGCTGACATATTCTAGTTTTTCTACCTAACTTCCTTATGATATTTAATGCTATTCCAACAACTTCACTGCTTTGTAACATCTTTTTCTCTCTGACTAAACAAATGTCCTAGCATATCGTCCTGAAAACTCAGATTCCCATGTCACAATTCATATGATTCATTCACTTAAATACATATTGATCATTTTTTTTATACGTAATGTGCTGGGGAAGGGTCTACAGATGCATTTATGCCCCTTGCTTCAATGTCATTTTTTACAGTTTGAGGTAAAATTCTGTCTTCCTTCTAGACTATAGCAACTTTGACATAGTGAAGATAAAATTTAATAAATAAAAGCATGAGTGAATATTTCTTTCCCAGGGTTAAAACCTGAGAACCATAGGACTGAACCATAGACATCACCACCTCCTTAATGCAGGAGATTCTCCTTAATGCAAGGGAAGGGTTAGCTGTGATCTTAGAAAATCCCAACTCTCCCAAGGCCTCCTAACCCTATCTGTCTGTGGGTAACCGTCTTAGGCAGTTTGTAGAATGTTTTCATATTGACAACAGTTTTAGAATGTCTGAGCATTCAGAGGTAGAGCTTCCTATGGATTTTAGAAGTTAAAGTGCACTTAAAAAAAAAATGATCACCTCTCTTACCAGGTGTCCGTGGCTCCAGCAGGATTTAGAAGTGGCCCTTTGGGGAAGCAGGAACTGATGGATTAGGCTCAAGTGAGATTGCTTGTGGCTGTAATAGATGCTGCTCTAGTAATCAGGATGTTAGCCCCAGTGTTCTGGACATGGTCCAGTTCTGTAATTATTTCTGCCTACCTACTTTCCTCCCCTGAAGTTTCAAAGGAATTATTTTCTCTGCCTTTTCTGGAAAGCAAATAAAGAAGTTAATAAGGCCACATTCAGTTAAAGCAATACTACAATAATCTAATATATACTTACTGAAATTTTAAGTAAAGAATAAAATGACTATACAATTCCTTGTCAAAAGATTTAATTATGTGCTCCAAATATGTCTTTACTCATATAAAGATAATTAGAAACAGACATATTCCAACCAATATAAAGTACACATGGGAATGTGAAATTTGAATTTAAATGTTCTGTTTACAGTTTTGAGAAATATAATCAGCAAAGCCAATTTTAACTTTTCCTTCAGCCCATGAGCCTGTATTCCACTCAGTTTTAATGTTTAACTATTAACTCATGACTCTGAAGCCTAAATTGACATGTCCTTTAGAGTTGTTTACCAGTGCCTTAAAAATCTCACTGATATTAGTGACAAAGTTGTTACAGTCTGTAGGTGAATTAACAGATTTTAAACATTGTTGGAACATGGCCAATTAATTTTATTTCTCAATATGAAAAGAACCCCAGATATAAAGAGAACTTTGATATTGCCCTGAGCCTATTCTTCTGAGCAATTGAGAACTTAAATAGTTGAATTATAAAAACAGTAGAAAAAAGAATAGTTGTTCAGGAACATAAAATTTTTTACATTTTGAGTTAGCAATTTACTAAGTGGGAACTCAATGTAGTTTAGCAATTAAAGTCATGTTTGTTATATATTATTTTTATTAACCTCCTGTTGTGACATCAATAAAACCATAGCAAGAATATCATGAAACTTTGCAAAAAGCAATTTTTTTTCTCATGTTAACATAAATGTGACCATCTAGAAATGGATGTGCTATTCTGCTACCATCTTATTCTTGTTTACAATGCTTGCTATTCTGAAAAATTTATTTCTTGCTACTAAACTTCTCAGCAATGTGACAAGTGTACTTTATAAATAATAAATTATAGAATAATTTGGGAAGCACTGCAACAGTACTGCCTGAAGATCATTTGAAGGAATTTAGGAAGAAAGGTCATAGCTACAGAAGAGTGGCTTTGGACCACTGTCTGTCACTATTGGGTTAATGGTGTCTTTTCTCTGGACATTGTTTGGTTGCATCCTAGGTTAAAAATTTTGTTACCAGTGCAGAAGACTCAATAACATTATGTCCTTATTATTCTCTTGCATGTAGAACTTGAAATAGGGAGTAAAAATATTTCACAGATAACTATTATTTTCACCTAACAAGGTCTATTCTTCCATTTGCTTGGCATACCTAAATTATTTCAGAGCTGGAATTTCTGTGTCTTCAATTCATCTATTTGTGAAATGCTGACTAATCTGGCACATCCATTGCTTTCAAATATCCAAAAGGTACTATAGAGCTTAATATTTGGGGTATTAATATGTATGTTAATATCTAAAGCTGTCATTTTCAGATATGGGAATTAAGACCCTTACTAAAATGATTTGGCCATATTCAGAGCTAAATAGAGTCTGTCAAAGGACATTGAGCAAATCTCTCAGATTTTTAAAGTAAAATAAAATTTCATCTAAATGGTGATATGGGAGATGAAGAAATATCTACATTATAGCAGAAGATCAAAATACATTAGATTTCCATTATATGTTAATAGTATAGACATATTTATACGGCATAAAGTAAAATACACCAGTAGTAAGAGCTCGTTCAAGCTATTACTATTTATTCAAGAATGCATCTATTTTACTAAGTGAAGTTTGGAGATACAAATGAGTATAATGTAATATACTGGTCACAGTCCACCTGATATGAATTTTAACTGTGCCTACTATAGGTAGTAGTGTTTTAAGCTTGTGCAAACCAGTACTCTGATGCTCAGGAGGGAGTTGAACTAGATCACTCTTCCAAGATCTGAGGTATTACAACTATCTAGAAGATAAATCTTCATTTATTTAAAATACATAAACATTTTAGGCACAAGGGGCCAACTTTAAGCATTTGTTGTGTCAACTTATCAACTGCAGGTAACTGGGAATACTTTATGCTTTACTTTGGAGTCATTTAAAATAAGTGTTTCCCCCTATGTTTACCTTTTACTTTTTACTTTGCATATACCTGGAGTACAGAATACACATTATGTATAGTAAGTTTTTACTCACTAATTTAAAAAAATAATCAGATTATATAGTTCTTATATTTATGTGGAAATGTAAAGGACCTAGACTTAGTGAAAAATTTTTATAAAAGATGAAAAGTAAAAGGACTAACACTACCTTATTTCAAGACTTATTATAATGGTACAGTAATTAAGGAGAAAGGAATGGACATACTGACCAATAAATAGGTCAACAGAACACAATATAAAGATTTCAGAATCATTCTCACACATTAAAAAAAAAAGCTATTTTTGACAAAAAAGTTTAAAGGCATTTCTGTACCTATAATGATATCCATATACCCCCAAAAAATCCACCTTAGATCCTTATCTCATACTGTGTACAAAAACTAACTCAAATGAATAATGTATCAAAATTAAAACCTACAACTATAAAACTTCCAGAAAAAAAAAGCAATGAGGGCTACCTGGGTGGCTTAGTCAGTTAAGCCTCTGACTTGTGATTTTGGCTCAGGTCAGGATCTAATGGGTGGTCAGGTCAAGCTCCATATCTGTCCCCCTAACCCCACCCCACTCAGCCAGGAGTCTGCTTGAGATTCTCTCCCTCTGCCCCTCCCCCTACTTGCATGCTCTCAAATACATAAATCTTTAAAAAAGGTAATGAGAAAATTTTTAACAGTTATAGAAAACATTTTTAAAGCTATGATCCGAAAAAAGCTATGATACCAAAAGAAAGGTCCATACAATAATAAATTGGACTTTATTAAAATTAAGTCCTTTGAAAAACACTGTAAAAATAATCAACAAAGTTGTTGAATGGGAGACAATTGTTACAAATCCTATTTCTGATAAAGGGTTATATCTAGAAATCTCAAAATAAGCCAGTTTAAAATAAATGGGTAAAAGATTTGAGCAAATCCTTTAAAGAGTTTAGCAGTCTCTTTAAAAGTTAAACTTTTCAAAAGGCATAGGCATTCCACAACTAAGATATACCCAAGAAAATTGGAAACTTATGTCCATACTAAGACTTGTGCATAAATAATCATAAAGCTTTAAATGTAATAGCTTGATTCTAGATGCAAACCAAATAAGTGAATTCATCAATGCATAAACAAATGGTGGTTTATCTATAGATTTATACACTATCTAATAATAGAAATGAAGCAACTATTGGATGTATTTTAAAATAATTATGCTGACTGAATCAAGTCGAATAAAGATGATTCCATTTATATAAAATAGTATTAGTAGAAAATTCAAATGGATCTATAGAAAATTTATAACAAGTTGATCAGTGGTTTCCCTGGGAATGAGGAAAGGAAGTTGGTCAGGGAAGGGTGGAAGAGGGGAATTACAAGGAAACATGTGGAAACTTTGAAAATAATAAATATGTTTATCTTAATTGCAGATGGTTTCTTGGGCATATACATCATATACACTTTAAATGTGTGCAATTATACTTCAAAGGTCTTTTTTAAAAAAATTATGTGAGGGGCACCTAGGTGGCTCAGTCAGTTAAGCATCTGCCTTCAGCTCAGGTCATGATCCCATCCATGGTTCTGGGATCAAGCTCCGCATCAGGCTCCCTGCTCAGCTGGGCGTCTGCTTCTCCCTTTCCTCCTGGCTTGTGTTCTCTCTTGCTATCTCTGTCTCGCTCAAATAAATATTTAAAAAATAAAAAAAATTAAAAAAATTTTACATGAGAAAGATAATTCAAATCCTTACATGTGAGTTCCTTGCAATATTACTAGTGAAAAATACACACTGGTGAAAAACTGGAGGAAATATTATATAAACACACATACACAGACAAACACACACACACACACATATATATATACACATTTAGGGAAATTAGTAATGCAAAGAGAATGGAAAAGATTTGGGGTAAGGCTTAAAGGACAATGTAAATATAGGGCAAAATGGAGATAGAATGGGAGAGGAAGACAGAAGTAGAAATAAACATATTTAATTAGCACTATATTATAAATTTAAAAGAAGGAAAACAATTTCATTAACCTCTTATTAACCTCAATATAAGAGGTTTCAATATAGAAAACAAATATGTTTACGCTTTGCAGTGTGAGTAGTGTTCAAATAAAGGGGAAAGGAAACATCTGGGGTATTATAAAATAAGCATGACTACAAAATTAATCAGCTGCCATTTTTAATTATTATAAGGCTGACTGACTTTCTAAGAGCAGGGAATTTGTCCTTATTTGGACATTGGCATTAAAAGGTTTTAGGTATATTACTGCATCACTCGGACACTAACAATTTGCCTTATTAAAAAATATATTGTACTGTGAAGGAATACTGAGAAAGAATGGTCAGAGGCCAGTTTGTATACCTCCCTTTTCTTCTACCAGTTAATATTTCATTCTACGTGTAACAACTAAATGTTAAAGAGAACAGGTTTTTCTGTTTATTTTTATATGATGTGATAGGGTATGATATATTATATTAATTATAATTATGTTCCCCCACCTAGAATATTCTCTTTGAAGCTTTTATTTCGGAGCTTTTCCCCCAAGACCTCTTTGCTTGTTCAAATTGTATATATTATACAGGATTCAGCATAAGCATTATCTCTTCTAAAAACATTCCCAAATCCCAAGGCTGGCTTTAGTTCCCCTTCTGTTTGTTAAATGTTATCGCCTGTTTACCACTTCAACTGTATGTAGTCTACTACAATGATTATCTGTTACCTCTTCTTTCTCCTCCATTGGGCCAACCTGGACCAATAACCATGAATCCTTCACTTTTATTCAAGTACATGCATTGAAACTCTTAAGCATCTCACACATACTTGATTGAAATCATGGAGTTCAATGTCCTTTTTTCCAAAGTCTCACTGAGAAAATACAGTGCAAAGATAAAATTTAAATAAATATTTGGCATACCAATAATTAGGAAGGGTAAGTTGACCAGTTACTTTGAAGAATTATGGAAATTAAAGAGCTCTTTTGTTCAAATCAACAGCAAAACTAAATACAGCCATATATATTGGCAAGCTGATGTAGAAGTGCTACTGAAGAAATGCATGTTGATCTTGGCAAGATATTTCCAGCCATTAGCTGGAGTGTGCTGTATCGTATCCCAAATGTTAACTTGCTGGGCCAATCCTCTGCCTTCACTACAAAAACAGCTCTATTTACAGTTTGGTCATAGGTTAAGAATAGCTAGTAAGACAAATTTTCTACACACACAAAAAATTGTGTATGGTGTCCCTAGAAAGTATGATAAAGCTACTAAGAAAAGCAAGATGATATTTTTGTTTTCTTTAGTCTATCCTAAATGATACATACGGCTCACAGACTAAAGCACATCCTACCCCACCATCATGCTCAGGACTTTTCCATTCCCAGCTGCACTTCCTGCCAGACAAACAGTGGTAGCCATAGGAAACCCATTTATTTGTTATTACTAATTATTACCAATCATTATTATTTATGTGAATGGACAATGAATTATCACTAAATACATGAAAAAATGGAGAGGGAAAGCAGAGATAACAAGTCAAAAATAAACCAACTTTCAAAAAAAACAAATTAGAATAAATTATATCTAGTTTACATAATCAGAAATTCCAGAAGAGTTTACATTTGTAAAACAAAAATAGGCTTATCTGAATAAAAGAACAGTGTTCTTCCTTTCCATCTGTGTTATCATGAGATCTTGCCACTTTTCTGTGCCTGTAACAGTGCCTGGCAATGCACGTACTATGTTTTTCTGCCCATCTGTGCTTCTAAATTCAAGGTAGTTAAAAGAGTTAAGAAATATCACACTAAGTTCAACTGATAAAAAGTGGCAAAATCTAAGCATATAATATTCAACAAAGTACCCCATTCATCAATTATTAAGCACCCGTTGCGTGTCAAATACTTTTCTAGGTTCTGAGAATGCAGCAGTATAGGAGAAAATAAATTATTTCCTTCAGGGGACTTATATTGTAGTGAGAGAATACTGAAATCATCAAACAGTGGTGTATGTTCAAAGAATAAAAATAAGGTAGGTAATGGGAATAGAGTAAGGTGGTGTATTCGGATTGTGTTCTGGGGGAAGATGTTTCTGATAAAATCATATTTAGCACTGACTTGAAAACAAAGAAGTTGTGCACCATGAATCAAGAGGTTTCTAGGCAGAAAGAACAACCAATGTAAAGATTGTAACAAAAATCATGTTCCTGTCATGTCCAAAGAATAAGGAGCTGAGTGAGCAATGGGGAGGGAAATAAAAGATGAATCAGAGAGGCCACCAGGGAAGGATTGTGTAGTACCTCCTAGCTATTGGCTTTCAGAATCCACTGTGGTAGGGCAAGAGAAGAAGCAGGGAGAACAGTCGGAAGGTCATGCAATAATCCTTCTGAAACCTGGTACTCAGATTTTGGAAATATTATGAAAGAAAAGTTGACAGAATTGGATGTGCTGTGTGAAAGAAAGCACTTAAAAATTAATGTTATTTGTCTGTCATTCTTTGGTGTAATACCTAGCTACACAATTTAAGTATTGAAACTGCCCTGGGTGAAAGCAGGGCAAGGAGGCAGGGGCAAGGAAATGACAATAAAGATAGCTAACATTTACTAAACATGCACTTTGTGCCAGAAAATTTCCAAGTGCTTTTTATGCATCATACCATTAGATATTCACCTTAATTCTCTGAATACTGTCAATAATCATGGTTTCATATAAAGCAACTTAATCTTATATGATATATCCCAAGCCCTAAGATAATACACCTAGTAGTTTGTGGAGGAAGAGGATATCAGACCAGCTGACTTCAGGTCCTAAACTCTTAAATAAAGCTGTATCAAGGGACTGCCCTTCTTGTCATAGAATGCTACCAATTAGGCACTTTGCAAAGACACTCCTGTTTAATCATTAATAAATGAATAGGAGTAAACCACTTAGTGAGGCTATTAAATTTGTCAAAAATACAGAGACTTCAAACATCAATGAATACATTTTTGGTTTAAAGTAGTAGAAAGGATATCAATTGAATGGTTAAAGGAAAAGAGAGAGACTTCATATTCAGAAGTTTCGGGAAATTCTGGCATAATTTATTTTCTTGATTACAAGAATTCTTATAATAGTTTCATGAGTACTGTTACAATCCAAAAGGAGTCTTAACATCTAAAGTTCTTCAGACTTCCTTAACCACACCCTTCCATTTAGAAATTCTGATTTTAAGTATTTTCTATCACATTTTCCATTACATAATACTTTAAGAATAATGATTGTTCCTATCAGCTAGGTCAATGAAATTCCTTGGGAATTGGGTATCTCTTGGAAGAGAATTTATAGACAGTCTATAGAAGAATTTCAACCACATCATTCTCCTTGGAAAGAAAGAGAAAAGAGTCCAGGTTGGCAAACAGTGGAGAGGGAAAAGAAACTTGCTATAATCCCCACCATCAGTAGCAAGTATACAACATGACCAAATGTACCACATTCACTTCCTCTATGAGATAAGATTTGGGCATTTTCACTAACTCATCATTCTTATTAGTCAGCAGCTGGGTCACTCAATTACAAATATCTATCTTTATTGTTTGCATGAATTCAAATATTCCTTGAAAAGTATCTCAAGCCCTGAAAGATAAGTCAATTATTGGTAGAATTTGAGCTATTGGTATCTTTAACAAACAACCATTTTGATTCTATAAGCCACAACAGACAAAAACACATTTATAAAAAAATTTTTGGTTGGTATTTATGTTTGTGAGCTAGTAATAATTCCACAGGCAGATGAATGAGATCTAGGATTGTTCAGCTACTAAAACAAGATGCTAATTTGTATCTACAACTAACTGATGATGTTAAAAACTGCTACAAAATGTATCAGGCTTTGCTATTTACTTACTGTGTGACATTACTCGGGTGACTAATAATAATAGTGCTTACCTGATAGGGCTTGTTATAAAGATGATTAATGATGGAGGAGGAAGAGGAAGAAAAGGAGGAGGGGGAGGGGAAGAGGAAGAGAACAAGAGGGGCAGCAACAACGTAGAAGACTCCATGATATAGAGTAAGGGTTATGAGTCCTAGCTAAGTTTTGAAAATCATAATTAATCAATATACCACAGTAATAATATACTATAGACAAAGTATAAATATTTATAGTAGTCTTCCAGATAATCCTTTTTTTTAAATCTGTAAACCTCTAAAAAGTATAGCAAATACTGACATGTTGTCAATCCCTCACAATTGAGGAAAGCATAATTTATTGAATAACTTTTCTAAATCACAGCTTACTAGGAGCAAAGCACAAGTGGATGCTGTGAGAGAAGTGGTAACCGGATGATGGCTCTGCTTGGAATGTGCCCCTCATACAGGCATCCACTGTTGAAATTTTTAAATAGCTCCAGAATGTATTAAAAAACAAAAAACAAACAACCAAAAAAACCTGCATTTACAATGAATACACACACACAACTGTTGATCTAAATTAGATAGTCCTTAATGTAATAGTCCTTACTGTGTATACTAATTTAGAAATAAATACATTGTCCATTTCTACTTAAAAATAGAATACAGTTTTAGGATGCAGGGATGATAAAATTGCTTGTGAATGTGCTACTTATACCTTGAATCTAGCAGAAAGGCAAAAATACAAAAGGTGAGTGATATTAGCCTAGTTTTGAATTGTATGGCTTGTGATTTGATTATGAAACTAGCAGTGCCCCCAGCATTGGATTATATATATCCAACGATGCATAATCTGGAGTCCCTTTGAAGTATGAGTTAGAAATGTAATCAGAAGTTCTGTCACACATATATGTCCTGATACCTGGTAGCAATGTGAATGCATGGAGACAGGTCCTGACTCTGCTTTTTACATGCTTTTGATTCCTTCTATTTTGAAGCAAAGGAATGAAGTTGTTGTAAAATTAAATAACCTGGTGATACACATAAGTTGGTTTTAATTCATATGTATCTGTATTTCTTTTTAAGACTGAGAAGATAGTTTAAGACATGAAAATACATGAAAACAATAGAATATCTCAGGAACTGAAATTAGACAAACTTTTATTTGAAAACATAGTGCATCTCTTGGTGTTTCTAGTGCACCGTATTTCAAATTGGCTTCAGAATTTTCTCAAATATAATTTTCTCTAGATAGACAGACACACATACATACACTGGATACTGACTGGGCTTCATTTAATGGTGATGGCTTCCAGTCTTTCCCTATGTTAAGAATTATAAACTGAACACAACTAAAATATACCTAATTCCTTATGGTGCAGCAGCTAATAGCTGTATTTTTAGCTTAGCCCCCAAGCATTACTTTTTAATATGGAATCCTACGAAACTTACAACAGTATTTTTCAAACTGTGAATTGACCCATTTATGGGTTATGATGGAGTAGTGGGTCATAAGATCAAGTTAGAGGGCTAGGTAATAGTATTTATAAAATAAGATAGAATAGAATGGGAAAAATCAGAGTGCATAACATATATAAATATAGGTGCTGTCCCAGGAACATTTTGTTTCCTTTATGTGCATAGGTATGTGTAGGTGTGTATGTACACAAAGTTGTTAAACCATATTTATACTATGCATAGTAATTTAAAATTTTGATAGCAAATGTGAGAATTATGCATCATCTACTTCGAGGGTTTCATGTGCCCTAAAAATAGCCTTCAAAATTCTCTGGTTATGCACATTTCTGGAGGGAAAAGTGCTTTGATCTGATGATTATGAAAATATTTTTTAAAAACCTCAAAAGACAGGTGGAAAGGGGAAGATGGTAACAGAGTAGGAGGACCCTAGCCTTGCCTTGTCCCATGATTACAACTAGGTAACTATCAAGTCATCCTAAATACCAGAAATCTATCTGGAGCCGGGCAGAAGAAACTCCACAACTAAAAGTAGAGAAGAGGCCACATCAAAGAAGGTAGGAAGTGCAGTGAGCAGTTTGAGAGAGAAACAGACCAGGGAGTTGTGGTCATGGAGAATGGTGAGAAACAAACTAACACATAGGGAGCTTAAGGGGAAAAAGAATCCCCACAGCAATTGGTTTAGAAAGCAAGAAGGGCGGAATTTCCTGAGTTCTTGTAAGCAGTGAGGCTCAAAACCTGGAGTTCTAAAGGCCAGTGGCCTTGGCTCAGATGGAGCCCAGAGGGCACTTGGGCTGTTCTTGGAGAGAAAGCAGGGCAAACCAGCACCTGACACTCAATACCTAACTTGCTAACATCAAACCCCGTCCCTCCCACACACTCTGGTGGGCCTGCCCTTCCCAGTCATGCTTGCCTCAGTCCCAGCACCATAAGCCCCTTCTCACAGAAGACCACCCAAACCCATGCCAACACTGGGTCTCCCAACCTGAGAGTTTTGTGAAGCCTGAGTTCTGGTGGTGGTAGCTATAGCTCTCATTTGACAAGCAGACCAGAGCACACTTAGTTAAAATTTCCCACATTCAAGCAAGGGACCAAACATTGCCCACAAAGCAAAGAGAACCTCTGCTGACAACTGGCCTCAAGGATAAAATGGCCGGGAGACAACAGCAGAGCACATGCAACACATATCGGAGATACTACACACAGCAGGGCATCACAGGACCTCTTCTTCATGAGGCAATTACCCTCAGAATAGGACATATAGCTGACTTTCCTAACACAGAGAAATAGGCACATAGATAGACAAATGAGAAGACACTTATTCCAAATGAAAGAACAGGACAAAGCCATAGCTGGAGGTCTAAGTGAAACAGACATAAGTAACAAGACTGATGGAGTATTTAAAGTAATGATCATGAGGATACTCACTGGACTTAAGAGTAGAAGACATCAGTGAGACCCTTAAAAGAGAGATACAAAGCAATCAATCAGAGATAGGGAGTACAATGAATTACGCTTGATGCAATTAAAAGCAGACTAGAAGCAGAAAAATGACCTAAACGCCAGAGAAAAAAAATAATTATGGAAAATGAGAACAACCAGGGAACTCAGTGACCATCAAACAAAATAACATTCACATTATAGGAATCCCAGAAAATGAAGAGAGAGAGAAGGGGGCAAAAAATTTATTTGAAGAGATAGTAGCTGAAAACTAACCTAATCTGGAGAAGGAAACATTTATCTGAATTCAGGAGGCACAGAGAACCCCCAACAAAATCAACAAAAACAGGTCCACACCAAGACATATGGTAACTAAAATGGCAAAATATAATGATAAAGAAAATATTTTAAAAGCAGCAAGACAAAAGAAGACCATTATATATAAGGGAAATTCCATATGTCTAGCAGGGGATTTTTCAGCAGAAACTTTTCAAGCCAGAAAGGAGTGGCATGATATATTCAAAGTGTTGAATGGGAAATACCTGCAGCCAAGAGCAGTCTATCCAGCAAGGCCATCTTCAGAGAATGGAAAAAAATGATAATGAGTTTCCCAGACATATAATAACTAAAGGAGTTCATGACCACTATACCAGCCCTGCAAGAAATATTAAGGGGGACTCTTTGAGTGGAAAGGAAAGACCAAAAGTGACACTATGAGGGTAAGAAACACAAAAGAAATAAAAATGAGTATTTTTGTAAAATATCAGTCTTCACACAATAAAAGGTTGTAAAATATGACACCATAGGCCTAAAATTTGGGGAGGAGAGGAGAAAATAATGATTTCAAATTTAAATGACCATCAATTTAATATACATATTCTTTTCAAGTGCACAAGGAACATTCTCCAGAATAGATCACATATTAGGCCACAAAACAAGCCTCAACCAACTCAAAAGACTGAAATCATATCAGTCGTCTTTTCTGATCACAATGCTACGAAACTAGAAGTCAACCACAAGAAAAAATCTGGAAACAAATAAAAATATAAACACAATGGGTCAAAGCCTTTGGGATGCAGCAAAAGTGGTTCTAAAAGGGAAGTTTATAGTAATACAGGCCTAACTCAGGAAACAAGAAAAATCTCGAACAACCTAACCTTCCACCTAAAGGAACTAGAAAGAGAACCAACACAACCTAAAACAAGTAGAAGGAAGGAAATAAGATTAGAACAGAAATAAATGATATAGAAACTAAAAAACAAAAACAAACAAAAAAGCCCCCAAAACAAAACAATAAAACAGATCAATGAAACCAGGAGGTAGTTATTTGAAAAAACAAATAAAATTGATAAACCTCTAGCCAGACTTACCAAGAGAAAAAGAGAAAGGACTCAAATAAAATAAAAAATGAGGAGAAATAACAAACACCACAGAAATACAAACAATTGTAAGAGAATATTATGAAAAACTGTATGTCAACAAATTAGACAACCTAGAAAAAAATGGATAAATTCCTAGAGACATATAAACTACCAAACCTGCAACAGGAATAGAAAATGTGAACAGACCAATTACCAGCAAAGAAATTGAATCAGTAATAAAAAAAATTCCCAATAAACAAAAGACCAGGACCAGATGGCTTCACAGGTGAATTTTACCAAACTATTCCAGAAAATAGAAAGGAAGGAAAACTTCTACATTCATTCTTTGAGGCCAGCATTACCCTGATACCAAAAACAGATAAGGACTCCCTAAAAAGGAGAACTACAGGCCAGTATCCCTGATGACCATAAATGCAAAAATCCTTAACAAAATACTAGTAAACTGAATCCAACAATATGTTAAAAAAAAAATCAAACATCACAATCAAGATCAAATGGGACTTATTCCTGGTTTCCAAGGTTGGTTCAATATTGGCAAATCATTTAACATGATACATCACATCAATAAGAGAAAAGATAAGAACCACAGAATCATTTTAGTAGATTCAGAAAAAGCATATGACAAAATACAACATCCGTTCATGATAAAAACCATCAACAAAGTTGGTTTAGAGGGAACATACTACAACATAATAAAGGCCATATATGAAAAATGCAGAGCTAACATAATCCTTAATGGAGAAAAACTGAGAGCTTTTCTCCTATGGTCAGGAACAAGACAAAATATCCACTCTTACCACTTTTATTCAATGTAGTACTGGAAATCATAGTCATAACAATCAGACAGCATAATATAAATTAAAGGCATCCAACGGTAAGGAAGAAGTAAAACTTTGACCATTTGCAGATGACATGATACTATATAAAGAAAACCTGAAAAGACCACCAAAAAACTGATAGAACTGATAAATAAATTCAGTAAAGTTGCAGGATACAAAATCGGTGTACATAAATCTGTTTCATTTCTACACACCAATGATGAAGCAGCAGAAAGAGAAAATAAGATAATATCCCACTTACAATTGTACCAAAATATATAAGGCACCTAGGAATAAACCTAACCAAAGAGGTGAAAGACCTATATTCTGAAAACTATCAAACACTGATAAAAGAAAGTGAAGCAACACAAAGAGACGAAAAGACATTCCATGCTCATTGGCTTGGAAGAAAAACTTTGTTAAAATCTCTGTACTACCGAAAGCAATCTACATATTAATGCAATCCTTATCAAAATACCAACCTCATTTTTCACTGAGCTAGAACAATCCTAAAACTTGCATGGAACCACAGACAACCCTAAATAGCCAAAGCAATCTTGAAAAAGAAAAGCAAAGCTGGAGGCATCACAATTCCAGACTTCAGATTTTATTATAAGGCTGTAGTAATCAAAACAGTATGGTACTGGCACGAAAATAGACACACATATCAATAGAAAAGAACAGAAAACCCAGAAATAAACCATAATTGTCAATTAATCCTCGACAAAACAGGAAAAAATATCCGGTGGAATAAACACGGTCTCTTCAACAAATGGTGTTGGGATAACTGGTCAGGAACATGCAAAAGTACGAAACTGGACCACTTTCTTACACAATACACAAAAATAAATTCAAAATGGACGAGAGGGCTAAATGTGAGACAGGAAACCATTAAAATCCTAGAAGAGAATACAGACAGTAACCTTGACATCGGCTGTCGTGACTTCTTAATAGATATGTCTCCTGAGGACAAGGAAACAAATTTAAAAATAAACCATTGGGACGTCATCAAAATAAAAAGCTTCTGCACAGTGAAGGAAACAACAAAACTAAAAGTCACCCTACAGAATGGGAGAAGATATTTTCAAATGACATATCTGATAAAGGGTTAGTACCAAATATGTTTAAAGAATTTATAAAACTCAAACACCCCAAAATAAATAATCCAATAAAAATGGTCAGAAGACATCAATTGACATTCCTCCAAAGAAGACACACAGATGGCCAGCAGATACATGGGAAAAGTATTCATCATTAATTACCATCAGGGAAATACAAATCAAAACCACAATCAGATAACTCCTCACACCTGTCAGAATGGATAAAATCAACAACACAAAAAACAACAGGTGTGGTGAGGATGCGGAGAAAGGGGAACTCTCTTGCACTGTTGGTAGGAATGCAAACTGGTGCAGTCACTGTGGAAAACAGTATGGAGGGTCCTCAAAAAGTTAAAAAATAGAGCTACCCTATGATCTAGCCATTGCACTACTGGGTATTTACCCCATACAAGAACACTAATTCAAAGGGATACATGCACCCCTTTGTTTACTGCAGCATTATTTACAATAGTCAAGATATAGAAGCAGCCCAAATATCCATAGATTGATGAGTGGATAAAGAAGATGTGGTATACACATACAATGGAATATTATTCAGCCATAAAAAACAATGAAATCTTGCCATTTGCAATGACATGGATGGAGCTACAGAGTATAATGCTAAGTGAAGTTAGAGAAAAACAAATACCATGATTTCCCTCATATGTGGAATTTAAGAAACAAAACAAATGAGCAAAGAGGGGAAAAATAGAGAAGCAAACCAAGAAACAGATATATAGAGAACAAATGGATAGCTTCCAGATGGGAAGTGGGTGTGGGGACAGGGGAAATAGGTGATGGGATTAATGAATACATTTGTCATGATGAGCACTGGTTGAAGTATGGAAGTGTCGAATCACTATATTGTACACCAGGAGCTAATATAATACTGTATGTTAGCTAACTGTAATTAAAATCTTTTTTGTTTAAAAAGCTCAGAAGACATTTATTTTCATTCTAAAGCAAATTTAATTATTATATTTCTAATTTAGGAATACATACACTTTAAAATCTGAAAATAACAAATAAAATTTATATGTCTATTTTACAAGGAGATGTAACATAAATAATGGCTTGTATGTCTCCAATTTAAATTTAGGTTCTAAATTTTTAGGTTCTAATTTTTTGTTTACAGACAGAATTTATGTTCCTAAAAATGAAAGTACCTATAAATATGCAAATAAAGCATATTATATATTTCAGTTTAGCCAAAATCATTTATATCTTCTTGAATAATATTAGGATATTATTATTTAAATTTTGCAAATAAGGAAAGTGAGGATCAATGTGGTTAAGATTTTTTGCCATGGATCACAAAATCAGTAAATGTTGGATCTTGAATTTTAATACAACTCTGACTCCAAATCTACCCCTGTCACTGAGCACAAAATAATGAAAGAGGAATTAAGAATTCTCAGTTCCACTTCTCATTTGCAGGTAACTTTAGGATGTGAAGTATTGGCTTCCTCTTACCTAACACCATCTCACTCTGTGGACTAAATTGGATGTTGGATTATTGCAGAAAATAAAGAGCCCTGTGTAAGGGGAAATTGCCTTATTTAGCTCCACCCAATTTATTTTAGTACATCAAAGCTACAGTGAGCCAGGATGATTCGGCAGCATTTGTTGACAAGAGGGACAGACTGGCACAGGGAGAGGTATACATCAACAAGCAAATGATCCGTTTTAACACAAATTTTGGGCAATAGCAGTATGAGTGGCTTGGGCAGACATCACTAGAGTAACATTGAACACATATATTATAAGAATATATGTGGCAAAGATCAGATCTAGTTTAAAAAATCAAACTCTGGAGGAATAGTGGATGGTGTGATGCCCTTCCCAGATCCCCATTCAAGACTGGAGGGCTTATTTCTCCAGCTGCTGTGAGTGCAGCTGTCTGATGGCTCTCAACTGCTAGCCCCTCTGGGAATTGCCCTGCATTGGAGAGACTGACTGACCTCTTCGTGGGCAGCCTGCATTCAAAGGTTTGTGGATTCCACAGCATAAAGGCCTGGCCCTCTCGCTGTAACACAGAATAATTTAAAGGGTAGCTTTCTAGCTTTAGAAACTCCTTCTCCAATATATGGCCACCTGAGGCTTTTGTTGAGACTGTACTGCAGTCTGATCTTTTTCTCTGCTAAACCTAGCAGCTTCATTCCCTCTCTTTCTATAGTGAAGATATCCAAAACACTCCCTAACAAACTTCCTACAATGTACATTCTACTTTGCAGTCTGTTTTCTAGGGAACCAGGCTTCAAAAAGACCTACAATAATCTGAGTCCGTATTCACTGTCAGCTGCCAAGTAACCCATAGAGATTAAGGGAGCAAGGCTAATTGGCCAAATGATTAGACAGATGGCCACACTCATTCAAAGATTAAAAAGATAGAGGTGTATGGCAGCAAGTAGTCCAAGAGGAAAAGAAGCTCTTGTTAGTGATCAAGTCTATTCAGATGAGACCACCTGTGGTAGGGAGAAAAATGGTTCACAAAGATGTCCACATTCTATTCCTCATCCGTAGAACCTGTATGTATGTTACCTTACATGACAAAAGGGACTTTGCACATATGATTACAGTTAAGGATCTTGAGATGCAAAGATTGTCCTAGATATTCAGGGCCAAATCTAATCACAGGTTTCATTAAAAGAAGACAATCTTTCCCAGCTACAAGTGAGAAAAAAAGATGTGAGAATGGTCAGAGAGATACCATATTTGCTGGATTCAGATGAATGAAAGGGGCCAATAGCCGAGAAATGTGGTTAGCCATCAAAAGCTAGGAAAAGGAAGGAATCAGATTCTCCCCTAGAGTTCACAAAGGAAATAGCTGTGCTGGTAAACTAATTTAAGCCCAGTAAGGCCTGTGTTACAATTCTAACCTACAGATCTGTGAGATCATAAATTTGCAGTGTTTAAATCACTATTTTTTTGGTAATTTGTTATAGCAGCAATATTAAACTAATATATATTCAGTACCAGAAGTGAGATGCTGCTGTAACCACTAAAAATGTGAAAATGGCTTTGTAATTGGGCTATGGGAAGAGACTGGAAAAATTTTGAGAAGCATAATAGAAAAAGGCTAGATTTCCTTGAACAGTTAGTAAAAATACTGATGTAAACTACCCTTAATTAGGACTGAGAAAAAAGCAAGGAATAGGTCTGAGAAAATATAATTCACCTGAGAGAATCCAAAATCATTGTGAGGAGACTATTAGTAAAAAATGGACATTAAAGGAACAGCTGGTAAATGCTGAGAAGAAAAGGAGGACCATGTTACTGGAAACTAGAAGGAAGAAAATCTTTGCTGTAGAATGGCAGAATGCTTAGCAGAATTGGGTCCTTCAGATATGTGGAGAACAGAACTGATAAATAATGAAATAGTACATTTAACTGTGGAGATGTCTGAACAGAGTGCTGAAGATGAAGCCTGGTTTCTTGCTGCTTATAGTAAAATGGTAGAAGGAAAAGATAAACTGAGCAAGAATTATTAAACAGACCAAAAAAATTAAACAAAAACAGTCTTGGATGATTTTGGAAATTCTCAGACTAGTCAGACTGAAAAAGAAAAAAAAATCACTAAAATTAAGAGATTTACCACTAGCAAATTATGATTCAGAGGAAAAAGCCACCCACAGGGCTGTACCATTTTTTGCAAATACCTCAGAAAAGCAAAATATCATAACATTTGTTCATACCAATGGCTCTTTGAGGAGATGAAAGTATTGTCTCACATATAACCTCAATCTAACTGGAGAACATCTAGGAAGCTCTAGCATTATTCTTAGGCCATCTCCACAAAAGCCAAACACAGGGATGGGGTTATCTAGAAAAGATCTGTGGAAGATCTTGTCTAATGGAGTGAATACCATGACATGTACAGGAGACCCACAAGAGTCTTCAGAATTTTAACCAGTAGAGACACTGCTGGCGGGCAACTGAAAGGAATAGAGAGACTACTTAACTAAATAAAGTTGATGGAACCACAGATTTCTATAGAAAGGAAATAGGCTGATAAGACCACCCAGATGCAAAACATGTACTACTATTCATGCAAAATGAAGGATGCCTCAGAAGGCAGAACTGACAGCCCAAGTGTCTGAGCCACCTAGGATTAATCCCAGGATTTTAAATCTAATGGAATTTTTCCACCTGGATTTTGAAATTTCTTGGAACCAATGACACTTTTCCCTTTTGTTTTTGACTTTCTTGAACCAGAATTTTTGTTAACTGTTATCTTATGTCTGCTCTACCACAATATCTATAGGAATGGATAACTTGCCTCTTCAGTTTCCATAAATCCATAGATGGAGAGGATGCCCCAGAAGAGATTATTCCCAGAGCATCACCCATATCTAATGTAAATGATTTACATGATGAGTTTTAGACTTTTGAGCTAATGAGATTTAGGTAAGGTTTTGAATTTTGAGTTGATGCTATAATGGGTTGACACTTTTTAGAATGTTGTTATCAGATTAATATATTTTGTATGTGGAAGAATGTGAAGCTTTGCAGGGTAGAATGTAGACTGTAATAGACAGAATAATGGACCCCTAAATATGTCCTATCTTAGTCACTGGAACCTATAACATGTTACCTTACATGACAGAAAGGACCTTATAGATATGATTAAGTATCTTGAGATAGGAAATTATGCTAGATTATTTAGAGGGGTCCCATCTAATCATGAGTCCTTAAAAGATCCTTTCTTGGCTGAGGTCAGAGTCAGAGGGAGCTGTGACTTCAGAAGAATGGTCAGAGAGATGCAACATGGCTGGCTTTGAAGATGGAAGAAGGGGGCCCAAACCAATGAACATATGTGGCCTGCTGGCAGCTGGAGAATAAAATAAAATGGAGACTCCACTAGAGCCTCCAGGAAAGAATACAGCCTTGCTGACACACTTTTAGTCCCATGAGATCTGTGTTGGACTTCTCACCTACAGAACTACAAAAATAATAAATTTGTGTTGTTCTAAACCATGAATTTTGTGTAATTTTTCATTGCAGCAATAGAAACATAATATAGCTTCTTTAAACTGTTGCCCACTATAGTACTTGAGACACCAGTGACAGGATTAAAGGTTAAGTATGACAGTTGAAATATGGTAATGAATAAGGGACAGGAGTCAATATGCTCTCACCCTTGAGACATCTTCTCCATGATATTTGGAACGGAAAAAAAAAAGGCCTATTTATGAAAATGTGAATTAATGTTTACATGTAGATAATCTTAAATTCAGACCCTTAGATGTATGTTACAAATGCTCCATCTCACTTCTGATTTAAAATTATGCCAAGAAATTTGGGGTACTTCTTTGCATGGACAAAGAACTTATATTCACTTTCATTATTTTATATTTTTCTTTGTATATGGAGCATGAATGGGTTTATCTTGTCATTTTCATAGTACCAGGTACTCCACTGACTGTAATTATAAGGCTTTTCTTTTTGAATATTTTTCTTTTCACTAAATTCAAAAGAAATTTCTTCTTTTATCTCCTCTGATTTGACTGAAACACTTCTGATTGTAAAAATGCTGAGAGACCAGTTCTGCAGAAAGAACAATGTCACACTTTCTTCTTTTTGGGAAAATGCTTGTTGAGAGCAGGGTTTCACTGTTGTGAAATTAATAGTTCTGATGTAACAGAATTGTTCTGAACAGACAGAATTAAGAAGTTCCAAACAGTATAAAATGTACACCTAACCCAGGTTGCTGGAAATGTTTGGTGCATACACTGAGTTTGTAAGACAATTTGAATGCATCGTGTATGTAGAAATGCAGGATAAGCAGTGTGTTTATATGTGTAGAAAAGTAAGTAAACATGCTATTTGAAGGAGAATTTTCCAGTCTTTAAGGTGAAGTGAAATGTCCTTTAATTCCTCCCATGATACATTGATGCCTCATGGGTTGCCGTCAACTACAATCTGTTTCTGTGATATTTTGTGTTGATTATTTTCCTTTTCTTTTCCAGTATTTTGCCATAAGATCTTTAATATTGTCTTTTCAAATACAATATGTAGGATTCACTTGACTGAACACACACATACACTCATAATTTTGAGGCTAGTTGGGCTAGATATAGAATTTTTAGATAAAAGTATCTTTTTCAGAATTTTAAAGGAAATTTAACATTACCTTTTATTTTCATGTGTTGGTGACTGGAAGTCATGCCAATGACTTGCATTCATTTGTAGGTAATCAATTTCATTTTCCTGTAAGTAACATCATTGTCAATCATTAGCAAGATCATATATCTGAAATATATAGGTGCACATTATTTTTTACTTCTGTTTGTAACAATGTGGATTTGTTCACTTTGCAAATATAAAATTGCTAAGATGTTTTAGATTAGGAAATGTTCTTCTATCATATTGTTGCCAAAAGGTTTTTTTTGGTGGATTAATGCTCTCTCTCTCTAAATGTTTCCATATTTTTCATTGTTTTCTCCTTGTCTTAGATTCCAGGGGATTTTTTTTACCCCAAAAAACTAATTGAGTGTATAGCTGCATTCACCTTATTAATTAGCCATTCATTTTATAATTTTATTTTTAATTCCTGATAAATCTTTGTTGTACTTTACTTGTTTCATAGAGATAATGACTATTCAAATCTTTTTAAGAATATGGAGTCCTAGCCACAGCAATCAGACAACAAAAAGAAATAAAAGGCATCCGAATGAGCAAAAAAGAAGTCAAACTCACTCTTTGCAGATGATATGATAGTTTATGTGGAAAACCCAAAAGACTCCACCCCAAAACTGATAGAACTCATACAGGAATTCAGTAAAGTGGGAGGATATAAAATCAATGCACAGAAATCAGTGGCTTTCCTATACACCAACAACAAGACAGAAGAGAGAGAAATTAAGGAGTCGATCCCATTTACAATTGCACCCAAAACCGTAAGATACCTAGGAATAAATCTAAGCAAAGAGGCAAAGAATCTGTACTCAAAAACTATAAAATACTCATGAAAGAAATTGAGGAAGACACAGAGAAATGGAAAAACGTTCCATGCTCATGGATTGGAAGAACAAATATTGTGACGAGGTCAATGCTACCTAGAGCAATCTACACATTTAATGTAAACCCTATCAAAATACCATCCACTTTTTTCAAAGAAATGGAATAAATAATCCTAAAATTTGTATGGAACCACAAAAGACCCCGAATAGCCAGAGGAATGTTGAAAAAGAAAAGCAAAGCTGGTGGCATCACAATTCCGGACTTCAAGCTCTATTACAAAGCTGTAATCCTCAAGACAGTACGGTACTGGCACAAAAACAGACACATAGATCAATGGAACAGAACAGAGAGCCCAGAAATAGACCCTCAACTCTATGGTCAACTCATCTTTGACAAAGCAGGAAAGAATGTCCAATGGCAAAAAGACAGTCTCTTCAACAAATGGTGTTGGGAAAATTGGACAGCCACATGCAGAAGAATGAAACTGACCATTTCCTTACACCACAAAAATAGACTCAAAATGGATGAAAGACCTAAATGTGAGACATGAGTCCTTCAAAATCCTAAAGGAGAACACAGCAGCAACCTCTTTGACCTCAGCCACAACAACTTCTTCCTAGAAACATCGTCAAAGACAAGGGAAGCAAGGGCAAAAATGAACTCTTGGGACTTCATCAAGATAAAAAGCTTTTGCACAGCAAAAGAAACAGTCCACAAAACTAAAAGACAACTGACAGAATGGGAGAAGATACTTGCAAATGACATATCAGATAAAAGGCTAGTATCCAAAATCTATAAAGAACTTATCAAACTCAACACCCAAAGAACAAATGATCCAATCAAGAAATAGTCAGAAGACATGAACAGACATTTTTCCAAAGAAGACATCCAAATGGCCAACAGACATATGAAAAAGTGCTCAACATTGCTTGTCATCAGGGAAATCCAAATCAAAACCTCGATGAGATACCACCTCACACCCGTCAGAATGACTAAAATTAACAAGTCAGGAAATGACAGATGTTGGCGGGGATGCGGAGAAAGGGGAACACTCCTACACTGTTGGTGGGAATGCAAGCTGGTGCAGCCACTCTGGAAAACAGGATGGAGGTTCCTCAAAAAGTTGAAAATAGAGCTACCCTACAACCCAGCAATTGCACTACTGGGTATTTGCCCCAAAGATACAAATGTAGGGATCCGAAGGGGTACGTCCATCCCAATGTTTATAACAGCAATGTCCACAATAGCCCAAGTGTGGAAAGAGCCAAGATGTCCATCGACAGATGAATGGATAAAGAAAATGTGATATATATACACACAATGGAATATTATGCAGCCATCAAAAGGAATGAGATCTTGCCATTTGCAACCATGTGGGTGGAACTGGAGGGTATTATGCTGAGTGAAATAAGTCAATCAGAGAAAGATAAGTATCATGATCTGATATGAGGAATTCTTAATCTCAGGAAACAAACTGAAAATTGCTGGAGTGGGAGGGTGGAAGGACGGGGTGGCTGGGTGATAGACATTGGGGAGGGTATGTGCTATGGTGAGCGCTGTGAATTCTGCAAGACTGTTGAATCACAGATCTGTACCTCTGAAAGAAATAATACATTACATGTTGAAGAAGGAGGAGGAGGGGGAGGAGGAGGGGGAGGAGGGGGAGGAGGGGGAGGAGACGGGGGAGGAGGGGAGGAGGGGGAGGAGGAGGAGATGATGATAACAACAGGAAGGGAAAAATGAAGGGGATAATATCAGAGGGGGAGATGAACTGTGAGAGATGATGGACTCTGAGAAACAAACTGAGGGTTCTAGAGGGGAGAGGGGTGGAGGGATAGGTTAGCCTGGTGATGGGTATTAAAGAGGGCACGTTCTGCATGGACACTGGGTGTTATGTGCAAACAATGAATCATGGAACACTACATCAAAAGCTAATGATGTGATGTATGGTGATTAACATAACAAAATAAAAAAAAGAATATGAACTAGAGTGTTTTTTTTGTTTTTAATTTTTACTTTATACCCCTGCATCAGATTTTCTGTTTGCACATCTTGTTCTGTTTTCAAATAGGTGTTTGTTTTCGCTTTTCTAAATTGTCAGGTGATCAGAGTTGTTTCTCACATTTTTGAATGGAAAATCAGGTGGGGTCAAGCAGAAATACTTATGTATTTTCCTCACAGGTATATAGGCATGTATTCCCAATTGTTCCCTCCTTTAAATGAGCATTAACAGTACATTCTATTAAAGTAGTTTTTAAGTTTGAAGTATGGGGCAAATAACAGATTTTTCTTTACTATTTTATGGGGCAGACAAAGTAGGCACCCACTAATTTCCAAAATAAGAAGGTGATAGTATTTTAGCAAATTTTTTTTATGTATAGAATCTTTTTTTTTTTTATTTGGGAACTCCAGCTATATTCTCTTTTTCTTCAGATCATAGTTTTCATACATGATATCTTCCTCTAGGTAGAAATTAGTCTACTTTAGAAGGAAAATATTCCTGGGATAGTAAGTTAGGCACGGCTTTTAAGAATAGGGTATTTTTTTGTCTATACTATCCAAGGCAATTTATACGTTTAATGCAATACCCATCAAAATACCAACAGCATTTTTGATAGAGCTAGGACAATCCTAAAATTTGTATGGAACCACAAAAGATCCTGAATAGCCAAAGCAATCTTGAAAAAGAAAAGCAAAGCTTGTGGCATCACAATTCCAGACTTTAAGCTCTATTACAAAGCTGTAATCATCAAGACAGTATGGTACTGGCACAAGAACAAACACATAGGTCAATGGAACAGAATAGAAAACCCAGAAATGGACCCACAACTATGTGGGCAAATAATCTTTGACAAAGTAGTAAAGAGTATCCAATGGAAAAAAGACAGTCCGCTCAACAAATGCTGTTAGGAAAACTTGAAAACAGCATGCAGAAGAATGAAACTGGATCACATTCTTACACCATACACAAAAATAAATTCAAAATGGATGAAAGGCCTAAGTGTGAGACCAGAAACCATCAAAATTCTAGAGGAGAACACTCTTTGACCTCAGCCATAGCAATTTATTATGAAACACATTGCTGGGTTCAGCTGATACAAAAGCGAATATAAACTATTGGGACCACATCAAGATAAAAAGCTTCTGCAGCCTTGGAATGGGAGAAGATATTTGCAAATGTCCTATATGAATAAGGGTTAGTATCCAAAATCTATAAACAACCTATCAAACTCAACACCCAAAATACAAATAATTCAGTTAAGAAATGGGCAGAAGACATGAATAGACATTATTCCAAAGAAGACATACAAATGGCTAACAGACACATGAAAAGATGCTCATCATCACTCATCATCAGGGAAATACAAATCAAAACCACAAAATGGCTACAATTATCAACACAGGAGACAACAGCTGTTGGTGAGGATACAGAGAAAGGGGAAACCCCTTGCACTGTTAGTGGGAATGCAAACTGGTACAACCACCCTGGAGAATAGTATGGAGGTTCCTTAAAAAGCTAAAAACAGAACTACCCTACCATCCAGAAATTGCACTACTAGGTATTTACCCAAAGGATACAGAAATACACATTTGAAGGTGTACACGTACTCTGATGCTTACAGCAGCATTGTCAAAAATAGCCAAACTATGGAAACAGCCCAAATGCCCATCTACTGACAAATAGAGAGATGGCTAAGACAAAGATCCTATGTTAAATCTATTCACACTTTTGTATTTGGAGTGTAGTAAAGAAAGAAAATAAGGGAAAGCAAAGACAAATTGGCTTACTGAACAATTTTGCGTAAGATTGTTCTGGTATAGGCCAACTGAAAAATAAATGTAAATCGAAAGAACTTTCACTTATGAATACCCATTATATGTCAGAGAAAATAATGAACATGCCTCTTTCTATGTCTTGATATAATTTATAAAATACTGAGTATTTGAAGTAATATGCAAATGATAGAAATAAACTTACTCATATATACATTATAAGGATTAATTTTTAACCTAACTTCTACTTGTCAGAGTTAATTTCCAAAAAGTGCAACAATAGAAAAACAAGTAGTGTTATTTTTAAATAAAATTAAAATATACTTAGGAAAACCAATGCTGTTAACTGTCTAATTTACACTTGGCTTCTATCAGTTTAACTAATATTCTCAAAGCTCCATGAAATATGAGATCTTAGAGAGCACTTATCTGCCTGTCTTTAGTTTTAGAGAAACTGAAGTTGAAGGAAGACTTGTCTGGGGACACACATAAATATAAAAGGTACAGGCAAGCCTACACCATAAATTGTTTCTCCTAATCCCTTCTTAATGGAGCCGGAGGATGGGGGTTCTTACAGTAACTTAATTCCCCCTGTTGTGCTTGGGGGGAAACTTTTCCTTTGGTGTTATGGGAACACAGCATCTGAGCCTACGATTATGATTCCTCTAAAAAAAAAAAAACAGTCTAAGAAGGGCTAGACAATAATAAAACAAAAGGAAACTGCAGAGATTTTTCTCACATGTAATCAAATTTGTTTCATTAATGGCCCAAACTAGACGGTATCTAATAAAATCAATGGGATTTTTTTCTTTGTTGACATTTATCATATTGAAAGGAATACTGCTGATGGTTTCCCCATCAGAATTTATGCAGGAAATAGACTCATGGCACACAGTGCGGTCTTATTTTTCACTCAGGCTACTCTAGTTCCAAAGTAAAGGAGGTGGCTGAGGAAAGTGAGACACAAAGAAAGTGAGACTGGAAGAAATTAGCAGTTTTTCATGGACTTCAATGCTGATTAAGGGAACAATATTAAGAGATGCATTTACATTCCCTATACGAATTGAGGATCTAAGAAAGGAAAAAAATATATGTGTGTGTCCTTTGTAATGTAGGTACCCTTTAGCTACTGCAGATTCAAATTAGATGTCAGGAGAACATCAGTAATAGGCAAACACTACAAACATAATAGCTGCAGGCAGAATCTACCAGAGGATACTAAGAGTAGCAGGTGGAAAGTTGAGAAGAAACAGGGTATTATCATAGTTTCAAAATATGTACCCCAAGATATTAACTACAAATGGAAAGAGAGTAACCCAGCAGACATCATTTAATCAAGTGATCAAAATTAACATCATCAGTAAAAAGATATATTGACATTATTTTTGATTCTTTGGTATTTATGCCAAACACTTATAACCTTAGTCCAATAATGAAAAAACATCAATCAAACCCAAATTGAAGGACATTCTACAAAACAATCAGTAGTACTATTCAGAAGTGTCAAGATTATACAAAGTAAGTAAGACTAAGAATTGTTCTAGACTGGAAGAGAATAAGGAAAATAACAACAAAAATGCTGTATGGGCTCCTGCACTGGATCCTGAGATGTTAAGAGGACATTAGTGAAAAACTGGTGAAATTTGAATGTGATATGTGGTTTGATTAATAGTATTGTATCAATGTTAATTTCCTGGTACTGATCCTTTTACTATGATATGTCAGATGTTAACGTGAGCGGAAGCTAGTAAGAGATAGGAACCTTTGCACTATTTCTGCAACTTTTAAGTCTAAAATTATTTCACAATTAAAAGTCTAAAAACAATCATTTTAGCATGAGAATACAGATTTTGAGGTAATACGCTTTCTTCACTCAATTTTTAAATTTTGTTGATATAAAACAAATTAGATTTGGAGAAGAAAATGAGACCTCAATGGGGAATGGGTGAGGGAAATGGGGGAAGGTTTGAAGGTTTTTGCATTCAGGTACATATCTACTAATGATTCTTCATCAGAAATGAAAGCTGGTGTCCTGGAAGAATTACATGGGCCTCCAAGGCATGGAGGTGACATGGGGTAGAACGTGGAGAAAGCATGATAGAAAGATGGGAGGTTTCAGAGGCAGACCAATCCCTTTTCAAATCTCAGATCTTCTACCTGGTAACTGTGTGACCAGTTTAACCATAATTTACTACCTTTACCACATCACTACTTTTCCTCTTCCTCCTTGTCTTTCTCCCTTTCTCCTCCCCTCCTCCTTCTACTCCTCCTCTTCTTCTAAGTAGAGATAACATCTTACAGGTTTCCCAGATATTACTGAAATAATATAAATATTGTTTACATAAGAGCTCTTAACCCCATTCTAGCTAAAGCCATACCTTTTTTATTAAGTAACATAGTATCATTACATGAAGTTTAAAAGAAAAGGAAAAAAACAATACATTTTCATTTACCAAGTCTATGTAGTCTCTAAATTTTATAACCATATTTTTAAATGGTTATGATTTTAGTGTACCATTTTTATCTTGCATTTTCCCCACTTACTGCTTATAAATGTTTTCATGGTGCTACAATATTTTTAAAATAATTATCTCTCTACAACTGAATATTTAAGTTGATTCCTTTTTTTTTTAACTATTGTAAGCCATGAACGTTGCTTTTAATACTGTTTGTTTACTTGAATTATTCCTTTTATAAAGGACTATGCATTAACAGTGTAGTTTTTGTGAATTTAATAGTTAAAAATTAGCCCTCTTCATAAACTTTTATTTTTACCTCCTACTTTATAAGTAATTAAAGGCAGGAATCTTAAATCAATGAAGGTTTTATTTTAACTTATTATCAGAAGTATTTACTGGCATGATCTTTGCTTCTAATACAGGACCACAACCCAACCCTGGTGCAGAAAAATGTGCAACCACCACTGTTTAGATAGAAGCATGACAAGTGCTATGCAGATGTTAGTTCTATTATTAATATTGGCATGTGCCGTAGCTAAAAAAATAACTGTCAATAATCCTTACTATCATTCTGTTAGGCCTCTAGTGTAGGTTGCTACTGGTGGAAGTAGACAGGAATACAGAAGGGATGAGGTCTTTTAAATTATATAGGGAAGCCCATCACAGTATATCTCATTTTGCAGTGTTACTGCAGTGCAAATTTTCGCTTAGTTCTTTCGATTTTGAACAGTGACTTCTTTGTGTGGCATTTTTCTTGATCCTTAGGTTCTGTAGATTTCTGGCTTGTAATTATATACATATATCTCCCACCATACTCTGAACTTTAATTTTATGTTCTGTTAATTTTGCTTATATCTGTGATCTCTGATGCATTGTGATCTCCCTAATGTCTTTCTTTTGTCATCTGATTTCATGTCTTGCCTCCCTGTTCACCTGTTATGCTTCCACCCTTGATCCAGTATGAAAAATTTAAAGACTATGGGCATCATGAAAAGCTGACATTTTAGTTTTATTGGAGTATATCATACATTTATCAGCTTATTAGAGTAAAAGATAAAAGGTTAAGAAAACAGGGCACGTGCTACAAACTTTTCCATAATCTGTTCCTGAACTGGGAAGGAAAAGTGAATCACAGCTTCCCAGTTAGAATTCACTTTACTAGTTTTGACAATATTAGAAACAAACTAATTCACAGAGTTATTTTATTATGTTAAAATATACAAAACACTGAATTTGTCATTTAAAATAGTTTAAGTGTACAGTTCAGGGCAATGAAATATACTTCACATTATTAACTTTTGCCATCATGTCCAGGACAGTTCATTTTCCAAAATTGAAACTCTGTATCCATTAAACAGTAACTCCCTTTTACCCCTACCCCCAGCCCCTAGAAACCATCATTCTATATCTGTGAATTTTACTACTCTAGGTACGGAGAATAATAGAGCATTTTGTCCTTTTGTGACTGGCTTATTTCACTTAACATGTTATCAAGGTTTATCCATGTTGTAACATGTTTTTAATTTCCTTCCTTTTCAAGGCTGAATAATGTTCCATTATATGTATACACTGCATTTTGTTTATCCATTCTTCCATAAATGGACA